>NC_089261.1:63146083-63446083 GCF_963930625.1 Muntiacus reevesi
GGAGGCACAATGTGCTTTTGCTACAGCACTGTTTTTAATAAAATCTAAGTAAGTTATGAGATTTATACAGAAAAATATCAATACTAATATTAATTTTCCTTTCAATGATGCATGCTTTGTTGTTGCTCTTAATTTAAAATGTATGCATTTAAAAGCAAACAGTTTGACAGCTGTTTTCATTTGGGAGCAAAAAAGTAAAAAATGTTCTGTCAATTTGGGAAAATATTAAAATTTCAGAAATTACCTCCATTTTTTCTGGCTCTATAGAATAACAGATTTGAAGCCTTTGAATAACTCTATTACAGAAACACTAATTATTTCTAGACAAATACACTTCACAGTCCATTTAGTTCTCCAAGATACTTTATTACACAAAAACCACTTCAGAAAAAAATGCTTTCATGTTGATAGCACAGGTGTACTATGCTATACAAAGATATAGTTATCACTAGAAAGAATTCTGATGTCATAAAAAAGACCCATTTGGTGTTAAGTTGCCTAAACATCTTCATTTTAAAAATTCAAAAACTTTCTTTAGGTTAAAAAAAAAAATTAAGCCTTAAAAAAACAAACAAACACACATTGAGTTCCCAATATGTGCCAACCACTATACATCAAAGTAATCTCCTAATATATACCTAACCCTAATATATACAGCCTGGTGTTGAAATGACTATAACACATCTGTTATATTAAAATTATACTGAAACTCTAAAACCCTCAGCAGAACTCCTCTTCCTCAGTCCCCCTCCAAATATACACCTACGGACTTTTACATGTTGCAAGATAAGGCACTAGAAAGCTCTGACCCAGTAATTCACGTCATTCCCATGACCACTCTTGCAGCTGAGATCAGCTGGAATACGATTAAAACAAACAAACAAACACGGTTTCTGCCTTTACTCAGTCCTTTTGTCTTGACCTGTTTGCCTTGACCTGAACATCAAAAATGATATGCAAAGAAACGAGATTCATTTTAAGTATTTTTCAAGATAAGCATGATGAGATAGATCTCTATATTAGCAAATACTTGTACTCAAAAACATCCCAGAACAGGTTTTAACTCAACTAGTTTATAAAGTTCAGCTTTAAAAAAACTAAAATCATTTTCTATTTACTGGAAAATCTCTAAAACTAGACTTTGCTAAACACATAAACTGCCTGAAACATAAGCAGAAACCAATTACACCTATAAATAACACAGAAGCAATTTACTATTTTCCTTTGTTGTTGTTGTCTTCCAGAAAAACTTATGCAGAAATGAGAAACTAAAAAAATGTTTTTCTAGTGTGAAATGAACTTTTTCATTAACATTACTTTAATGAGTCAAAACATGTTCCTAAAATTTGTAGAATAAAGTATTCCAAAAAGATTAAATTTTATGACGTATCTAAGTTCCTTAGTCTGAGAAAGTAATTTATATATTTTGTTTCTAAAATTAGAACTAAAAACTGCTTGTTCAGTTTAGTAATCTGAAAAGGAGGTAGATATAGTAAATAAAATTTTAAAGATGGTATTGTTTCATCATAGCCCAGTAATCTGCAACAAAACTCAGTAAGACAACATACATTATTATGTTTTCAAATTTATATGCTAAAAACTAAAAAACGTAAATAGGGAATCGTTTCTTCAAATAAAATAGCATACCTGTATAAATTCAGATGTAAGTGCTGCAAGTAAAATAGTTTAAACCAACTACTTCCCTTAACAGTTCACTTCAAAATGAATAAATACACGAGCAATTATTCTTTTAAGAGTAGTTAAAGGAAACTGAAATATCCATAAAAATCCATAACTACACCCATACTGATTTTCTCCTTCCCCTTTGCTTTAAATTCATAGTAGAAGATAAATTACAAAATTAAATTACTCCGTTCTTCATCTGGTCTTGATCATATCCATTTGATCAAAGCCATTTATCTTAACCTAGTCCTTCCACAGAAAATCAGTGGCCAAACCCTAAAGGTATCTCTTTACCTCACTGCAGAATTCCCCCAGGCTCCATGCTTGTCTGTGAGAATGTTGATAATTTTCTGGATTAGTTGAGTTGCTGTGACATGGTCTCGATATTTAGCTGCTCTTATCAAATGATCACACATCTTCTCATCTTCTCGTTTGTCTGCTGAATACTGGGCACACAGAGACTTGGATAGGAAAAAGAAACATCTATTAATATAAAAATATGGGGGAAAACCCCTTTAATTGCATGATGAAATAATCTCTAATATGCACAGAACCAAACAAAAATTTAAAGTGACTTTTACATTGCTCATGAGCTGAACTGACAGAGTTGGTGATCTACTGCCTCAGTACAACAATCCCCCAAGAATTTATTTCTCTGTCATTCAGAAGGTACACTCAGAAGTTGTTAATATCTAAGCAGAGACCTGATAAAGAGAAGAAGCCAGCGATGTGAAGATGTGGGGCCCACACTACAAGTAGCATGAAGGGAGGTTGCAAAGAGCTAAAGCAAAGTGAACAAAGAGAAGAGCGGCATGAAGACAGCCTGGAGAGGGAGGCAGGCAGGGGCTGCATCACTCAGTACTGTGTAGTTGTGGTAAGGAGTTTAGATTCCATTCTAACGCAGTGGGCTACCCGTAGGCTAATCAGGGGAATGATGTGATTGATTTACATATTAAAATGATCAACACAGCTCCATTTAGAGACAATTACAGAGGAACAAGAGGCTTAAGGAGGGAGATCAGTTATCAGGCTACTGCACAGGTCCAGAAAAGAGACGCTGGCAGTTTGCAGTAGTAAACCGAGCTAGTTCTCTAAACCTTTAGAAAACGCCAGCAACAGTGTGGTCTTTCAAGCCCTGGCGACGCAAAATAGACCACCAGCACTAGAATAACCTAGGAACTTATTAAAAGTGCAGAATTATAGGTCCCACTCCACACCAACTAAATCAAAACCTGGATTTTAATGAGATCTCAAGGTGATTTCTAAATTAAAGTTTGAACAGTACTTTCTTAGACATCAATTTTGCCAAAACAAATTTAGAATTCTTTAGCAATAATCAGATACAACACAATCACTAGTTTCCACGATGCTTATTTCTTTGCTTTTGGAATGCAGACATTTGTGGTCTCATGTTTAAGATGCTACGCTACCTAATTAATTGCTTAAAATTAAAAAAAAAATAATGATTAATGTAAACTTGTTACTTAAAAGGTCAGTCCAGTTGGATAGCTCCTTCCTTCCTCTTAGAGTGTAAGAGAGGAAGTGCATGGTTCCAGCAGTACTGAGGGCTCTTTCTGCACCAGAAGAGAAGCAAGCCTGCGGATGAAGACAATACCCACAGGGAGCAGAGGCACGAGGATTACATAACTAGCCTACTCTGAATGGAATTGTAAACTTGTGGATCAACCAAAGATCAGCCTACCTTTAAATTAAACTTTCTGTGAGACCCTTTTTTTCCTTTAAGACTTTTCACAAGAACCTATAAGCTCCTGTTCATTCACCGAAGTCCAGTATGAACTGGGTTTTCTGTTCCTAATACCACAAGCAACCCAAAAGAGATGGTGTTTATGTAAATGCATAAAGAATCAAATATCTCTTGGTTTGTACAGAACACTAGGCTACTGAGATCAAAGGCTGAATCAGCTTGATAGCCTTTGCCCTGGAGAATCCCCATTCTAGACTGTGAGAAGGGAATTGGGAATAAAAGTACAGTCATCTCTTGCTATCTGTGGTGGGGGTGGGGGTGTGGGGGGGAGAGGGCAAGGTTCCAGGACCCCCATGGATACCAAAATTTGCAGATGCAAAATCCCTTTAATACAAATAATATAATATATATGAATATGTTATTATACATATGAATAAACGTAAGACTGGGAAACATAAAAAACCAGACTAAAGCATCATCTTTGGCAGTCTTTATCAGTCTTAAGCAACTTTACCTTGCTAGGTCTAACTGTCCTCCCAACTGCCAAAATGAGAGGATTATATTACCTCTAAGGATCGTACACTTAAAAGATTTTGGCCAATTTCTAGGAGGTTAGTTTCTGTATATTGTTAAAAGGAGAGTACTTCTTTTATCTAAGCACTGATATGGAAAAAATAAATTATGTTAGAAACGAGATTCATTTATAAAATACTACAAGCAAATGCCAGGCTTCCCCAGTGGCTCAGAGATAGAGAGTCCACCTGCAATGCAGGAGACACGGGTTCAATCCCTGGGTAGGGAAGATCTCCTGGAAAAGTGAACGGCAACCCACTCCAGTATTGTTGCCCAGGCAATCCCATGGACAGAGAAGCCTGGAGGGTTACAGTCCATAGAGTCGCAAAGAGTCGGACATGACTGGAGCGACCGAACATGCACACACAGGCAAATGCCAGATACCACGTTAAAAAATAAAAGCCTGAGCCAAACAAACTCCAAGATAGTTCAGTTTGTTAAAATCATGATTTGAGTAAAGAAAAGAAAATATGATTAAGAAACACTTGAAGGGAGTAGTTTAAGTGAAGATAACTAGGGAATTATTCCATTGTTAACACAAAGGTTAACTACTATGTGATATTTTCAGAGATTCATCCCAGAACTAGGCAGCACTCTGTAGGTTACTTCACATCAAAGTCAACCACACGCTGAAACCACAGGACAAAACAGCAGACACTGCGAGAACATGTATAGCTTAAACATCCCCTAATGGACGCACAGTGTGCCTTTATCTAACCTCACCTGATGATAAGAGGGAATTAAGATTACTGATGGAAATTGAAAAATAATTGGTCTGAATACTCCCCTGAAACACCAGATACCTTCATATTAAATGTACCAAAATTACCAAAAAAGACATTATTAAATAGGCTACCTGTATGTACTTTATTAATACTAGACTAGTTTAACTTTATCAAATCATATTCTTCAAAACATTTGGTAAGCAACTGAAGTTTGCATAAAAAGGCATAATTCTAAAAAGAAGAGTTCAAGGTAGTAAGTTAAATAGCAAAATGGTTTAAAGTGCTCTTTAATGGATCCTCCTTTATAATATAAACAGCAACTTCTCATATCTGACATAAAATCTATACAAATAAATCACATTAAAGGGCTATTCTCTCCTGATTATCAATCTCTGTCTCATTGGGGAACATTAGAGTCACATCTAACCTTAAAACATGATAAAAGGAAACCAAACAAGAATGTTTTGTAACGATATAATGAACTTGCATCTATTCTTAAAAGCATCTTTAAAATGCAATTTTATTCTTATTAAAAAACCAATAACATATTCAACATATGACATATCATTCAAAGTCAAATACAGATGAGGAATATTTGCCTGAAGATCAAACACATGTTACTTATTGAAGGAATATGTGTGTGAGTGTATGCTTGTGTTTAAGGGTTAAGTGGAGGTATCCCAAAAGACCTTACCAAAATGTACCATCTATCAATAAATTCAAGGGCCAGGTCTAGTGAGTGCCTGCTAAATTGCTTCAGTTGCGTTAGACTCTGGACCCTATGGACTGTAGGCCACCAGGTTCCTCTGTCCATGGGATTCTCCAGGCAAGAATACTGGAGTGGGTTGCCATTTACTTTTCCAGGGGATCTTCCAAGCCCAGGGATTGAACCCAAGTCTCTTGTGTCTCCTGCATTGGCAGAAGGGTTCTTTGCCATGAGCGCCACTTGGGAAGCCCACCAGGTCTAGGACTTTCACTCAATTTTACTTCACATCAACTTCTCTGTTTTCCTACTTTAAGCAACACATGAACTAAGTAATATAGCATCACAACAATGACCCTCCTGCCCAACCTGAATCTTAAAATTAAAAAAACAGAAAAAAGCATCCTGGCAACTAATTCAAATACATTTGATTTGAATTTGAATATTGCTAAAGAAATCTAAGATTTATTAATACAGAATTAATAAAACATAAGATAAATCTAGTTCTTAAAAAATTCACTTAACTGAAGAGAGGAGCAATTTAGACTGATCAATTATAATTCAAATAACTACTCTGGATCTTAAGTAAAGACAATATCACATTTATCCTTTCCTTTCAGAGATATGTCTCTAAGTTTACTATTTGTCCTTTGTATGAAAGCTCAGAGAGAAATGAACTTAAAATCAAGCAGATTTCTCTATTATGCTCCTGCCATCACTCTGATGACCTTCCTGGTGGACAGACTTTCTCTTCATTATCTCCCAGGATGCTTGCATTTTCTCAAGGCTTTGTCATACGTCCCTTGGCAATATCATCCACTCCCATCATCATCTGCTATTATCAATTTAGATGTAGCTTCAAGTTTTTCATGTCTGACTCAGCTGTTTCCCAAATTCAGATCCCACATTTCTATCTGTAGGACAGTCTCCAATCATTCAATAAGTACCTAAAATTTAAAACATACAACCCACCATCTTTATCCCAAACATGCTATTACACTGAAAAGGGAAAGGTTTTCTATTTCTGTCATCTGTGACTTTTCAATTTCCCTCACATCATATCTCATCATTCCCAGCAAAACCTCTAACCACTCATCACAGCCCTAATGTAGATCTTTATTTGCTCACAACTCAGCTCTTGAAATAATCTTCTGTCCTTTTATGAGAAGTCCCAGAATTATTTCTAGAAAAATTTGCTTTGGAATAACATAGATATAAGTATAGATCCCATCCTCAAAAACTACATAATTGTTTAAGATATTGAAAAATTAGAAGCAAATTTTACTGCCTAGATCTGTGTATGTGTAGCCATCTATAAAGTGGAATATTATCTTTTACATTACTATCTATCCAGACTCTATTTGCCAGATATACTAGATTATACACTACTACCCAAATAGTGTCAAGACATTTTCAAGGGCTGGAAAATGCACTTCTCCTATAGCTTTTATATGTGAAACAAGTTTAAAGATGTCTACTGAGAAGGTACGAGGAAAATTTAAAAGACAAACTACTAGAGAAGAGGAACTCATGCAGAGGAAAATATATGGAAATCTAGACGTCCTTTTGATTTAAAGAATATAAAAGGTGGAAAAAACCTCAAAAAATCCAAAATAATTGGAAATTAAACAACATCTCCAAATAAAAAATATGGATCAAAAATGAAATCACAAAGAAAATCAGAAAAAAACTGTGGGAACTGGATAAAACAGTATTTAAAGTAAAATTTATACATTTAAATATATTAGAAAATATTAAATATTTAAGGAAGAAATAATACAAATCTTAAACTCAGATGACAGAAGCTAAGGAATACACTGCAACTAATTTTGCATTAAAGGAACAGAAAGCTAAATAATAACAATTTGCATAAATAAACACAAAAACTCAACAAAATATTACCATTCAGCTATCTATAAAACAGACTATACACCATGATGAAGTAGAGTATATCTATGGAATGCAAAGTTGATTTAATATTTAAATATAAACCAGTATAAAATTCACCTTAAGACAGAAAAAAGGGAGAAAAACATATCTAAATCATTTTTTAAAAGCAATTAATTAAATAATCAATTAACATTCAAAACCCTTTCATGAAGATTAATTAATTAATTAAATAACAAGCACTCCACAAACCAGGAATACAAGAGACTTCCTAAACCTTAGGAAGGACATCTATAAAAATTATTCAACTAAAACTGGAAATAAAGGGCTATGTCCTCTCTCATGACTTCTGTTCAATATGGGAAAAGAGATCTTAACCAGCAGAATGCAACAAAAAATAAACAAGTAAGCAAAAAGATAGTTTGAAAAGGAAAGACTAACAGACTCTTTATTTGTATATACGTTCCTCCATGTTATAATTCTGAGCATTCTAAGAAAAAACTACTAGAATATATAATACAAGTTTCTTAGATGAAAGATCAATATACTAAAAGTTAATTATGTACCTACATGCTGGCAATAAATAACTCAAAAACAATTAATAATACCATTAATAAAGTGAAATATTTAGCAGGATATAAAAACATATTCAAGTCTACACAATGAAAACCATAAAACACTGCTAAGAGAAACTAAGACTAAATAACTGAGGATATATACAATGCTCATAGATTTAAAATCTCAGTATTAAAAAAAAATATATACTTTTCAAATTGGTTTTATATAGATTCAACCCAATCTTAATTAATACTTTAGGAGGTTTTCTTAAGGATACATTGACAGCTGAGTCTAAAATATATCTGAACAAAAAAGAAAAAAAAATTTACAAAGGAGAGATGAAACTGTAGAATTTTATACTCTTTGAATCACACTGTAAAATAAGAAATCAAGACAGCATAGGTTACGAAATGAAAAAAGAGTGCTTTTCAACAACTGGTACTGAAATGCCTGGCCACTGTCAAAGGAGCAAAAAAAGAAAAAATCTTGTTTTCACCTCATACCACACACGAAATGTTTAATCCAAAATGAATAAAAAATATAGATGTAAAAGTTAAAATTTTAGCACTTCTAGAAAAATAAAACAGAAAATGTTATGAACTTCAAGTAGGTAGAGAATACTTAAACTAAAATTCATAGAGTGGAGAGTGTAAAAGAAAATCATAACCATAAAAAAAAATTGACAAATTGGACTTCAGTGAAACTTATAAAATCTGCCCTGTAAAAATCACCATTCAGAAAACGAAAAGGCCAGTGAGGGAAGGAGAGAGTGGGACGAATGGAGAAAGTAACATCAACATATATGCACTCCCGTGAGTAAAACAAATACCAAGTGAGAAGTGGGGGCCTAGCCTGGCATTCTGCAGTGACCTAAAGGGGTGGGCAAGGAGGGGAGGAAGCTAAAAAGGGAGGTGACACGTGTGATTACAGCTGACTCGCGATGTTGTACAGCAGAAACCAACACAATGTTGTATAGCAGTTTTCCTGCAATTAAGAAAGAAATTAAAAGTAAATGAATAAAGAAAAAACAAAAATGAAAAGGCAACGAGAAAAAACATTCACCATACGTATAACTGACAAAAGAGTTCCTTACAGGAAATATAAAGAACTCCTACAGTGCAATAAAGACAAAGAAATTTAAAACCATAAACAAAGGATCTGACTAGACATTTTACAAAAGATACACAAATGACTAATAAGTATGTGAAAAAATGCATAGTCAGCAGAGAAATTCAACAAAGACCCACAACACTCTATCGTTATATATACACTAGAAGGGCTGAAATTACAGGAACTGACAATAAATATTGGCAAGGATGTGGAACAAAGGGAACTCTCATACCTACCAACTAGACTGATGAAGGGTAAAACCTACAACTAGTCTAGAAAATAGCCTGGCAGCTTCTCCTAAGCCTAAATATAAACTTGCAACAGCACATAGCAATTATACTCCTAGGTAATTTCCTCCAAATGAATGATAACATATTTGCACAAAAATGAATTGTATGAAAATGCCCATAATGCTTTTAATCGTAAGAGCCAAACCCTGGAAATTACCCAATATACACCTACAGAGGAATGGATAAACAAATTAGTACTGCTTAGCAATATAAAAAACAAGAGTAACACACAAACAACAATGTGGATTAGTATCAAGAATCGTATGTTGACCCAAACAATCCAGACATTAGAGCACCCATTATGTAATGTATATGGAATTGTATACCACACCAAACTATCTGTAATAACAGAAACCAGATGAGCAGTTGCCTACAGTTAGGTATGTATATGAAACTGCCTGAAAGGCAGGAGACCCGGGTTCAGTTCCTGGGTCAGAAAGATCCCCTGGAGAAGGAAATGGCAACCCACTCCAGTATTCTTGCCTGGAGAATCCCATGGACAGAGGAGTCTGGGGGGCTACAGTCGGTGGGGTCGCAAAGAGTCAGATACGACTGAGCGACTAAACCACCACCACCAGTTTGTGTATGTGCAGCGGAACTGACCACACTGAAACAAAAGCGAATTCCCCAAGGTGACAGAAAATTTCCATATCTTGATTGTAACAGCAACAAAGATATATACACTTGTCAAAACTCATCCAACTGTATATCTGAAGTGAGTATATTATATATAAATCACTCAATAAAGTATATTTAAGAAGTTCTTAAAAATGAATAGTCAAGGCACTAACAGGAAAGAAAGTAGTTTAAATATTCATATTGAAAAAATTAGCGCATATGCCAAGTAGGTCAATGCACTCTATAAATCAGTAAGGTAGATAAGCAGTAAGAGAGAGAACTAATAAGAAACCAGGTAAAAGACAAATAGGTACTGCACAAAAATTCTTTTTAAAAAAATAATACATAACAAGCAGGAGAAAAGATGTACACTTTAATTTGTAAAGAAAATCCAAAATAAAACACAGTGACATACCACTACACAACTACCAGAAATGGTCTCATAGACAACAAAAGAGTTCAAAATATAGTACTTGGGTACAATCTCAAAAATGGTAGAATGATCTCGGTTCCCTTCCAAGGCTAACTATTCAACATCACAGTAATCCAAGTCTAAGCCACAACCACAAACATTGAAGAAGCTGAAGTTGATGGCTTCTATGAAGACCTACTCGATCTTCTAGAACTAACACCAAAAAAAGACATCCTTTTCATCATAGGGGATTGGAATGCAAAAGTAGAAAGTCAAGAGATTCCGGGAGGTGAAAGTAAGTTTGGCCCTGCAGTACAAAATGAAGCAGGGCAGAGGCTAACCAAGTTTTGTCATGAGAAACCACTGGTCATAGCAACAGGAGAGACAGCTCTACACATGGACATCACCGACTGATTATATTCTCTGCAGCCAAATGGAGAAGCTCTATACAGTCAGCAAACACAACACCTGGAGCTGACTGTGACTCAGATCATCAGCTCCTTATCACAAAATTCAGGCTTAAAGTGAGGAAAGCAGGGAAAACCACCAGACCATTCAGGTATGACCTAAATCAAATCCTTTAAATTTATACAGTGGAAGTAACAAATAGATTCAAGAGATTAGATTTGATGGACAGAGTGCCTGAAGAACAATGGATGGAGATTCATAACACTGTACAGGAAGCAGTGACCAAAACCATTCCAAATGAAAAGAAATGCAAGAGGGCAAAGTGGTTATCTGAGGAGGCTTTACAAATAACCAAGCAAAGAAGAGAAGTGAAAAGTAAGGGAGAAAGGGAAAGATACAGTGAACTGAATGCAGAGTTTCAGAGAATAGCAAGGAGAGAGAAGAAAGCCTTCTTAAATGAACAATATAAAGAAATGGAGGAAAACAAGAGAATGAGAAAGACTCGGGATCTCTTCGAAAAAACTGGAGATAGCAAGGGAACATTTCATGCAAGGATGGGCAAGATAAAGGACATAAACAGTAAGGACCTAACAGAAACAGAAGAGATTAATTAAGAAGAGGTGACAAGAATACACAGAACTACACACAAAGGGTCTTAATGTCCAGGGTAACCATGATGAGGTGGTCAGTCACCATGCCAGACATCCTGGAATGTGAAGTCAAGTGGGCCTCAAAAGCATTACTATGAACAAAGCTAGTTCATAGTATGAAATGAAGTAGAAGGAATTCTAGCTGAGCTATTTCAAATCCTAAAAGATGATGCTTTACAGTGCCGCAATCAATACGTCAACAAATAGAAAATTCAGCACTGGCCACAGGACTGGAGAAGGCCAGTTTTCCATTCCAATTCCAAAGAAAGGAAATGCCAAAGAATGTTCAAACTACTGTAAAACTGTGCTCATTCCACATGCTAGCAAGGTAATGATCAAAATCCTTCCCGATAGGCTTCAGCAGTACATGAACCAAGAACTTCCAAATGTACAAGCTGAAATTGAAAAGGCAGAGGAACCAGAGATCAAATTGCCAAAATCCACTGGATCACAGAAAAAGCAAAGGAATTCCAGAAAAAAATTGATTTCTGCTTCATTGACAATGCTGATACCTTTGACTGTGTGGGTCACAACAAACTGTGGAAAATTCTTAAAGATAAGGGAATAGCAGACCACCTTGTCTCCTGATTAATCTGCATGCAGGTCAAGAAGTAACAGTTAGAATTGGACATGAAACGATGGACTGGTTTAAAATTGAGAAAGAAGTATGTCAAGGCTATATATTATCACCCTGCTTATTTAACTCATATGCAGACTGCATCATGTGAAATGCCAAACTGGATGAATCACAAGCCAGAATCAAAATTGCTGGGAGAAATATTAACAACCTCAGATATGTAGATGATACCCACTGTCATGGCAGAAAATGAAGAGGACCTAGAAAGCCTCTTGATGAGGGTCAAAGAAGAGAGTAAAAATGTTGGCTTAAAACTCAACATTCAAAAACCGAAAATCATGGCATCCAGTCCCATCACTTCATGGTAAATAGATGGGGAAAAACTGAAAACAGTGACAGATTTTAATTTCCTGAGTTCTAAAATCACTGAGGACGATGACTGCAGCCATGAAACTAAAAGATGCTTGCTCCTTGGAAAGAAAGAAGTAACAAATCTGGACAGCATATTAAAAAGTGAAGATATAACTTTCAGACAAAGGTCTACATAGTCAAAGCTATGGTTTTTCCAGAGAGTTCAACCATAAAGAAGGCTGAGCACCAAAGAATTGATGCTTCTGAATTGTGGGATTGAGAAGACTCTTGAGAGCCCGTTGGACTGGAAGGAGATCAAACCAGTCAGTCCTAAAGGAAATCAACCTTGAATATTCACTGGAAGGACTGATGCTGAAGATGAAGCTCCACTACTTTGGCCACTTAATGCAAAGAGCCAACTCACTGGAAAAGACCCTGATGCAGGAAAAGATTGAGGGCAGAAGGAGAAGGGGATAACAGAGGATGAGATGGTTGGATGGCATCACTGACTCAATGGACATGAGTTTGAGCAAGCTCCATGCGACAGTGAAGGCTAGTGGAGTCTGGCTCGCTGCAGTCCATGGAGTCACAAAGAGCTGGACACACCTGAGCAACCGAACAACAAATCCACCCTGCAAACTAACATGAGCGTGTGCACCAACAGACAGTAAAGCGGCACTGATCCTGATACTAACAGCTAAACATGGACTGTCAACCAACAGCAGAGGCGATTATGGAAAACCACTGCTCTAGTCATGAAACAGAATAACACGCGGTACTGAAAATGAAAAAGAGAACGTAGCAAATGAAATGAATCTCACAAACATAACACTGGAACTAAAAATGCCAGAGAGAACCAATTTTGATTCAATTTTTGTAAAGTTCAACAATGGGAAAAGAAATTACAATGATTAAAAAACACAGAGTTACGCATTAAAAGAAAAAAAAACAAAAGCAAGTAAGTCATTAGAGAAAATGACATTATTTAGCTTAATGGAACAAAAAAAGGTTGTGATTAGATATATAAATGCACAAGGCTTCTCACAACCACTTCAGCTAAGAAAAGGAGGTAAATTAATGTTAAATGCATACTTTTTTCTAGAGTATATTTTATAGAAACAGATTATAAAGCAAGTTTTCATTAAGTTTGCATAATATTGTGATACAAAAACAAATTTCAGTTAAAAAGTTCAAGGCTAAAATCTTTAAAATATTTTATAACCCATTATTCTAATTTACTAACATTTATTTTTAATTAAGTAATTGAAATGCATTGGCTTCACACGTTTTGTGCTTCAGTTTTTAAAAGAAATTTATACTCAAATTTAAAAAGTAATGACTTATATGATAAAGAAATTCCTCTCTTCTACTGTTTGGCTGCTTTCTACAGGTGTAGTCATGTTAACATGAATGTAGTGCCTATGTAAATAAAATCAACTTATACATCATTCCTTTTCAAGACAAAGTTCTATCTTCATTCGTTTTCATGGCTATACACAGTATTATATTTTTAGTTAAATAAACACACTTTCTGGTAAACACTTGTAAGTGTACTACCTTATGCCCCAATTTATCTCAAAATCACTTACACTATAAAGTGTTTGTCTCATTGTAAACCATTTAAAAGGGTCATCATCTAAAGGACAACAAATTAAGAAGCTTTTCAACAGTTCAATTTTGGAGGTCTTTGCACTCAATCTCAATTCAGATTTAAAGTCCAACCATTAAAAATAAAAAAATGTTTTCTGTGGGAATGTGACAGAGCCTCCTGAAAAACTTAGAAAAATAAAAGCTTAAAAAACGCAACAGCAAACGAAAGTCAACCAATGACAATGTGTGACAGCCACCTTTAATTCTAAAGTGATTCTTCTGTCATCCAATGCTTCGAAGTATTGATTTCTCTCAGCATGAAAAAGTCTAAGCCAATGAAATAGATATAGTATCATCCCCCTGATAATAGCATTCAAGGTGAAAACAGGCAGAACACTTATCAAAGTATTGCTTCCATTTCTTATTGTTTTAATGGACTGGATACAATGTGTTGGGTTCTTATCTTTACAATTGCAGACTTCAAACAATATTTTTAAATAATCTGAGGGCTAATATATGTTCTAATATTTTACTTTAGAGAATAAAAAAAGGGGCTTCAAAAGCTTTTACATATTTGTAAAGTGAAGTCAACACCTTGGTTACAGTTTCCACTTGCATGTAAAATGCACATACAACACTGTTTACATTATTTCACTGCTACATTAGAGTTACTTGTTAACAATGAAAATTAAAAAATTTTTAAGTAAATAACAAAATAGCTTTCATAAAGACAACCTGATTTCTTTAACAATGCCTGCATACATTATATATCAGTTTGGTAGATAAAGTAAAATGTGGTTAGTATCAGTGATCAATAAAATTGACAGGAAATTTGGGACTTCCCTGGTGGTCCAGTGGCTGGGACTCCATGCTCCCAGTGCAGGGGACCGGGGTTCAATCCCTGGCTAGGGAACTAGATCCCACAGGCCACAACTAAACAGTTTGTATGCTGCAAGTAAAGACCTGGTGCAAATAAACAAATAAATATTTTTAAAAAATAAAATAAATAAAATAAAATTGACAGGAAATTTAAATAGAGTTAAATTCAAATAACTATATTCTAAAATTCATAATGAGGCAAGTATATCTTCCCGTAAGATTATAATTATACACAAATACATATAAACACATATACAGTGAAAGAGAGAGAGAAATTCAAAAGTTTTTATTTTTTAAACTTTACTTTTTGTTAATTTGCATAAGAGCTAAATATCTTAAACAAATCCTATAATCTATTAACTCAACGTATCTACCTAACCATTAGGTCTTTTGGAAATCATACAAAACTAGGGCATCTTACTTGTACTAGGCTAAAAGTAGTGTGTGTGTGTGTACATATGTATACATATATTTTAATTTCAAATAACAGTAGATCAAGAACAAGCATGAAAACCAAAAAGTTAAAAAGAGATTAATTCATTCTTTAAGAAACCAAAGTTAATACTGTGGTTAAGAACACAGACTCTGGAGCTAGACAACCTGAGTTTAAATCTTGGCTTGGACACATTCATGATCAAGCTAGGTATTTAACCTCCCCATGCCTCAGTTTCCTCATAGAAAAAGGATGCAATGTGATGTGCTTTTCATAAAGTTCCAATATGCATAGACATAAAACAATCAGAATGTTGACAGGCGTATACACTAACACCCAACAGTTACTGTAGACTGTCATGAAGTTAAGCAACTATAATGAAAACAGTCCCTTGTCTTCCATCATCTGAATGTAGCTGAGAGACATGGAGTAAAAATAATTACAATATGAGATACTTGCTAAGAAAGATATTCACAGTGTGCTTGGAAAGAACAGAAAAGAACTATTCAGAACCAGTGAGAGTTTCACAAAGGAACTAGAGGCTAAGTATCTTTTCATGGAGAAGAAAGGGCTCATTTAAGATAGAAGAAATAAAATATAGCAAAATAGAGGCAAAAAGATGAGAACAGTTCAAATAAAAAACTTTAAGAATAACAGAATAAGACTTGCAATTACCAGAGCTCTCTCTTTTTTTAAGTAAACCAGTACAAGCTTCTTTATATCTTCCTTGGGTGCCTAATGTATTTTTACCCATTTCCTTCCTAAAAAGATTATTCCTCAAAGGTTTTTATAAATGGTTTAACATATAAATAGTTGATTTGTACAACTGTTAAGATAACTAGGATATATCATAAACTGAAACCTTAAATACAGGCTTTATCTATCTGTAAGGAGTATAGTCAGACATTTTCCTAGAAGAGATTTTTAAACAGCAGTAAGATATCTAGTTCTCTATCAAGACTATATTTTACATTATTAGAATCTAATGAGAACACAATGAAGAAAATATATTTTTCAGTTCACATTTAATTTGATTAGCATTGCTCACAGGTATGAATTCCATTTCACTTGGGCCATAGTTCCTTTGCTTTTTTCTAGCTTTCTACCTTTAACAGAGTGCCCAGTAACATAGTTCTGTTTCTTGGAGCTGGAGAAGCATCACTTATAATTTTCAAAGTCAGAGACATCTGACTTTGGAATGGTTTTCCTTTGTCCCAACAATGAAAGCTTCTTTAGCTTCACATGTTATTCTAAAAAGGATGATTTTTTTAAAAAAAATATGTACATGCATGCATGTGCCCTGTGTAGACATGTATACTTTCTATTCAGAAGTTACCCCCCATAGAAGACTGAGAGCAGAAAATGCTGTGAGCCCAGTTCTTAATCTGGCCATTATCAAGAAGCTAAAATAGGAAGTGAGACAAGTTAAAACACACCCTAGAAGAATCTCTAAAAATAGTGCATTCCAGAATGAATACAGCTGACTTTGGAAATGTACTGAGAAATACTATGACTAAAGAGTCCAGGTGTGAAAGATAAACCAGAACATGTATGATAAGCCAGAGTGAGAATTTTCCTTAAGGAGTTTGATGGTCCCACTGTCAATTAACCAGAAGAAGGAAAAAAGGTGAACCCTGGACTTAGTAAGAACCAGCATTCTTTTTATTCTAAGACTGGATGCAAGTCAGCCTGTACTAAAAGAAGAAGGAATGTGATCAAAGGAGATCTCTATGTGAGGGAGCTGAACAAGCCCCTGCAACTTGGCAAAGCCAACAGAGAGAGAGGTCAAGAGAAAACCTCCTCTGCAGGAGTGTGGCCTATGAAAGAGCAGATGCAAAACTCAGTAATGAGCTTTCCTTTTCTGCACTGTGATGTCTTTCATCATTGCAAGGTCTACAAAGGAGAAAAAGAAAAGCCTATGTCCATGCTTTGAGCAATAGGATAAAGATAAAACAGCTACTTCCTGGGAAAGCCACTTGTATGATACTAAGAGATAGCCTCCAGAATTCTGACAGAGCAGTCGACTGGATCAAGGCCATAAGGCAGGTTAGAATTCCAGAGTAAGCATGGGACATATAAGCATTCCTTGAGTAATCCTTGAGATTACTTAAAATAAAAAAATTACTCTTCATTTTAAAGTAACAATAATAGCTGCATCATTAAACATTTAGTATGGACTCACCTAACAGGCACTTTACACTTATCAAATCCCATTTACTCCTCATTACTATAGGTAGGCACCATTATTATCCTGATTTTCACATGAGACATTAATGTCTTAGCTCACACAGTCAGTAAATGACAGAGTCAAAATTAATGCACAAGGTTATCTGACTGGAAAGTCAGAACTATGTGAAACCGCACCAGAGTAATCTGTGGTCTCATTGGCTGAGTGCTCATTAAACTAAAGTGATCTGGCCATTTAAAAGGACTCATAATAGTTCTTTACTTAACCAACGTATCTATAGTATTTTATCACTCTCATGTTTGTTTACAACATCATTTTTATCTAATAGAAATAAAATAATACCCAAAGCTACAATTATATGTGTGTGTGTCTACATATATATAGAGAGAGTCAAGCTTACCATTTTCCCATTCCTGTGCTATAGATGAAGAAGTAAATAAAAAGAGGATAAGAAGTATGTCTAAAACCATAATGTAGTAAACAAATACCAAAGACAGGATAAGAACTTCCATTCTACTGCTTTGCTATGATGACTCAAGCTGTGATCTTGAGCTATGATGACTCAAGATCTATTAATCAGCCATCTCTTCAGGAAATGACAGAACTTATAATGCAAAGTGTACCTCAAGAAAGAAATGTTGCAAAGACAGTGGGATGTATTAATCACCAATAAAGAGTCATCATGAGAAATAGAAGGCATAAAGTTAAGCTTTTAAAAAGTTATCATGAACCTTGGTCATCCCTTTCTCAGCTACTTAAGAAGGAAATGGCTACCCACTCTAGCATTCTTGCCTAGAAAATTCCATGGACAGAGAAGCCTGGTGGACTAGTCCATGGGGTCACAAAGAGTCAGACATGACTGAGTGACTAACACACTTAAGATGAGATGTTCCAAATAGGAGTTAAAAATATAAGGGAATAAATAAGAAAGGATAAAATAAAAAGAAGACAAGACAAGCAGGAAAGCATAAATGGGAAGTTCACTTGAAAATATTTTCACTGTATCATAATTACAAGTTTACTCTAAAAGTTACTAAGAAAAAAAATATACAGTGTCATTCTATTTCATTTGCTTTGTATTTCAACCACTAACTAAAAAACAAATTGGGGAATTCAATTTGAGAATATAAAATTTAAAAGTGGACAAAGATGAAAAAAAGTTTGCTCTTCAACTAATGTTTAAATAGCTCAGATTTATTTTGCACTCCACCAATTTTACATGCAGGTAAGAACCAATATATAAAGTTAGTAGAAAGAGAAAATAAACAGAGAAAACATGTTTATGGTTTCAGTTTCAAAAATTTTTCTGCAATTTAAAGATTGAATGAAAGGAAATTTAAAGATTACTATATAGCTGATATTCTAACAGAACATAAGCAATATCAAGTGGTGGGAGAGAATGTAGAGGAAAGGAAATCTTGTGCACTGTCAGTGGGAACAAACTGGACCAGCCATTACTGAAGACAGCATGGAGGTTTCCCAAAAAGTTAAAAATAGAGCTACTATACGATCCACCAATGTACTTCTTTATATCTAAAGGAAATAACTCACTACCTTGAATAAAAACATGCACTCCGAAATTCCTTGCAGCATTATTAAAAATAGTCAAAATATGGAAACATCCTAGGTATCCATCAACAAATGGATAAACAAAATGTACACATACACTGGAATATTATTCAACCTCAAAAAAGGGAAATCTTGCCACTGTGATGACATGGATGAATCGGAGGGCAATATGCTAAGTGAGATAAGCCATAAACAAAAAGACAAACACTGCATGATTTCACTTATATGCAGAATCTAAAAACAAAAAACTCAAGCTCATACTAGAGGCTTAAGACTGGTGGGAAAGGGAAGATATTGATCAAACGGTACAGAATTTACATTCTGAAATTAGTAAATTCTGTATATCTAACGCACAGTGTGACAATAATAGTTAATGAGAATGTGCTGTATACTTAAAATTTGCTTAGATCTCAAGTGGTCGACCACACACACAAACACAAATGGCATGAGTTGGAGGATATATTAACTTGCTCAATTGGGGAAACCATTTCACAATGTACACATCCATTAAAATATCATGTTGTGCCCCTTAAATATACACAATATTTATTTGTCAATCTTACTTCAATAAAGTCAGGGAGAAAACGAAAAACAGTGGCAAACTAACAAGAAATACAGGGGAGGATAATGACTACTATTTTTCTTTATGCTTCTACCAGGATATCAACAGAATATTTTCTTAGTCTAAAAGAATCTAAGATCTCATGTGAAAAGACCGAATCCCCAAATTTTTGTTAGCTGGTTATGAAAACCTTTATTAACCCTATATTCTCTCTTTATTAGTTGATGCTTTCATTAATTTAACATTTCACTGAGAACTTCCTATGTTCCAACCCTATACTAGGTGTTGAAATGAAAATAAATGGATCCTACTTTAAAGTTTGTTTCTCTCAGTAGACAATTTTAAAATATTCTTAACGGATACAAGTAACTCTCACCAAGTCTCCAATAAGAATATTCTAACCTATTCCAGAATCTGAAAATGTAATATCCATAAAAAAAAGAAAGGTTTATGGATATTAGTGAAAGGGTAGCCTCCATTTCCCCTACATGGCTGCTATAAGTGATGTATGCAAACCACAGAGACCGTGACATAAAATGCTTTCAAGTCAGAATCTGTAAACCTCCAAAATTTACACTTAAAATTCCATGGCTATATTTGTATAAATTTCTCAAGGTCAGATTCTCAAGAGTCCATACACAAATAAAAATTTAGGAACTATTGACTCAAAATACATAACAATTTACATAATATAATTCCATTTTGGGTTTAATATATATTACACAATATATATTAAACATATATTACACATATGCATAAACTTATACATAAAGTGTTCAGTAATAATAAAGTCTGAAAAGTTATGTGCCAATCATTATCCGGGGAGTATGGTAAGGAAAAAGATACTAGAGAATGTTCTCTTTTTACTTTACACTATTCTACATTGTTAGATTTTTATTTCTTCCCTATTTTTTCTTTTTTTCTCTCTATATATTCCTCAGATTAGTAATTTTTAATTAAAAAGAGAACACTGATCTTAACAAAATTTTTCCTTAAGTCAGGGTTTCTCAGGGTAACATGCTAGCATATATCTGAGAAGTAGTTTTACATAACACGTCTATTGTTTTTATTTCATGATAATCTAAACAAATCAATAAAAAACAGATTTGGGATTAGAGTTATATAGAAGTGTTTCATATGCTCTTACCTATTATACAACTATAATCAAATTAAGCACAAATTAAGTTCAAGCATCGTCACAAAAATCAATAAATTTATATTATTTATGACTGTTTAAAATGAAAGAATATAACCTGTAATGACCTGATAAGGATCAGTTGGTACTATCATTAGGATAAAAGGGATCAGTCAATCCGTAAGTATCTAATGTCAAGCAATGAATATCTAATACTTAAAAAGCATACTATGAACTCCACTGCTCCCACTAAAGATGACAAAATTGGATAAATTTTTCATTAATATAAAAAACAAAACAGAAATAAATGAATATTTCACTTTCTTTGTGGAATCTAAACAAGTTGAATTCATAGAGGGTAGAATGGTAAAATAACAAATAAAACACTAATAAACAGAATATGGTACCCAATAATTATTATTATTTTTCAACCATAACTGAATAAGCCAAATCAACTAGATAAGAAAAAGCAATTAGAAAAATAAAACTTGGAAATACGAAGGAAAAACTATTAATATCTATACATGAAATATTTATATACCTGAAAAACTCAACAGAACCAAATGAAAAGAGTTTTTTTAATAAAACAACCCAAATCTAACACTATTAGCTAAGCAAGACTAGCCACAGCAATTCTGAAAAATATTTTAGAAGTCAATGATGGGAAAAAAACAACACAGCCCTATTAATATTAAAATGCGCTATAAGGTCTCAATAATTTAAATAAAAATCAACACCAATACAGGAAATCACAGAGACTAATAGGGAGATATAGACTATTAAAAAAAAAAATCCCCAAACATATAGCCATTTGGTATATGTTAACAAAGGCATCTCAAATCAGAGGAGAAAATTTGGACTATGTAATTGTCCAAAAAAAATTATATTGTCATGTAAAATAAAGTTAGGTTCACATCACAGTTTATCGTAAGATAGATTATAAGTAAACGAAATATTTAAACATAAGACAATAAAACTAGAAATGCTAGAAGAAACACAGAGAAATTTCTTTATAACCTACGTGGGTAAAAGACTGTTCCAACTACAAATCAAAATATCAAGCCATAAAAGAAAGCATTCATAAATTCAAGAACAAAAATACTTTGTAAAACACGTCTGTAGGACACCAACACACCAAAAACTCGACCATATACAAGTCAACAAACTGGCAAAAATATTTATAAAGTGTATCAAAGGATTAATTCCTTAATATATACACAGCTTCTACAAATCAGTAAGAAAAGAAAATCACCCAGAAAAACAATACAAAAGACTTAACGATAATCAACTTCACTCATAAAAACAGAAATGCAAGTTAAAACTATACTAAGAAATACAAATGAAAACTACATACTGCCATATATAATCTGTGATAATAACATAAGTCTGAAAGTTTGATAACATACCCTTATGAGGAAATAAACACTCATATGCTGCTAATGTAAGTATAAAAAAATCTCCAAAAAACATTAGGTTTAAAAAGCAAAGCATAAGCTTCTGCACTACAAAGGAAAAACTGTAAGTAAGGTGAAAAGACAGCCTTCAGATTGGGAGAAAATAATAGCAAACGAAGAAACAGACAAAGGATTAATCTCAAAAATACACAAGCAACTCCTACAGCTCAATTCCAGAAAAATAAATGACCCAATCAAAAAATGGGCCAAAGAACTAAACAGACATTTCTCCAAAGAAGACATACAGATGGCTAACAAACACATGAAAAGATGCTCAACATCACTCATTATTAGAGAAATGCAAATCAAAACCACAATGAGGTACCATTACACGCCAGTCAGGATGGCTGCTATCCAAAAGTCTACAAGCAATAAATGCTGGAGAGGGTGTGGAGAAAAGGGAACCCTCTTACACTGTTGGTGGGAATGCAAACTAGTACAGCCACTATGGAGAACAGTGTGGAGATTTCTTAAAAAACTGGAAATAGAACTGCCATATGACCCAGCAATCCCACTTCTGGGCATACACACCGAGGAAACCAGATCTGAAAGAGACACGTGCACCCCAGTGTTCATCGCAGCACTGTTTATAATAGCCAGGACATGGAAGCAACCTAGATGCCCATCAGCAGACGAATGGATAAGGAAGCTGTGGTACATATACACCATGGAATATTACTCAGCCGTTAAAAAGAATTCATTTGAATCAGTTCTAATGAGATGGATGAAACTGGAGCCCATTATACAGAGTGAAGTAAGCCAGAAAGATAAAGATCATTACAGCATACTAACACATATATATGGAATTTAGAAAGATGGTAACGATAACCCTATATGCAAAACAGAAAAAGAGACACAGAAGTACAGAACAGACTTTTGAACTCTGTGGGAGAAGGTGAGGGTGGGATGTTTCGAAAGAACAGCATGTATATTATCTATGGTGAAACAGATCACCAGCCCAGGTGGGATGCATGAGACAAGTACTCGGGCCTGGTGCACTGGGAAGACCCAGAGGAATCGGGTGGAGAGGGAGGGGGGAGGGGGGATCGGGATGGGGAATACGTGTAACTCTATGGCTGATTCATGTCAATGTATGACAAAACCCTCTGAAATGTTGTGAAGTAATTAGCCTCCAACTAATAATAAAACAATTTAAAAAAAAAATTAAAAAATAAATCAAGGAAAAAAAAATTAAAAAAAAAAAAAGCAAAGCATAAAACATCACATATATGGTAACATGTATAAAAAAGGAAAGGGGATGAGAATATATATTCATATTTTTATTTATGTGCATAAAGAAACCTGGGCAAGATTTCCAAGAAACTAACAATGGCTTCCTCCAAAGGTGAGGAGGTAGAAGGCATCCAGGAAGAGATTAAAAAGAGATGTTTCACTCTGTGCCTTCTCATGGTTTATAAAATTTTAATTACCTACAGAAGACAAAAAATAAAAGAATTTTACACTAAAAACATTTAATGTCTTCTACATAGAATTTTTATATGATGCTGACATTATATGAAATTATTACAAATGATACAAGTTAAAAGTACCAGAGAGGTATTCCTGTGAAATACCTATACTTGTGGTAAAGCAATAAGAAACCGAGAAGAAATGAAACTAAAGGAGAATCATAAGAAGTAATAAGCTAACCAGAAAAGCACCTAGTAAGAAAGTCAAGTAAAAAAAGAAATTTCAAAAAGGAAGGGTTGACCATCAATGGCAAATGATACAGAATCAAGGAATATGAAGAATAAAAAAGAGCTAATGGGTAAGTATAACTAGGTCACATCAAGAGAACAGCTGTAGTATTTTCGTTCCAGGATTGGAGATGAAAAGGGAAGGACGGAAGCAAGGATGCAAGACACGGAATGGTAAAAGGGAGTGAGAAAGATGGCATTAGCAAAAACCCTGGCAGAATGACAAAGCAAAGTGAACGTGAGAGCGTGAGGATTCTGACAGCATTTACACAAGGCTGACAAGCTTGAGTATATGACAATCAGATGGAGAGATGACAATTATAACAACACTAAGAAGCTACAAGATTCTTCCAGGAAGGTCATCTGAAAGGAAAAGAAAAAGATCCCAATGTGTTAAATAATAAACTCAGATAAAGTAATATATATTTTGTTAAAGAAAACCACAGAGGGTAGTCAGTGATTATAAAGACCACCAATGACATCAAGTAAAAATTAGACCTTTCAATCAAAACTATTCTTAAGAGTAAACTGCCTATTTCACTCATAATGACAGCTTGGAACTGAATGTTCACAGCATTCTGGAAACAGGTATCAAGGAAGATCTCACACGTACTGGGGTGCATCATCTAAGGATCTTTTTCACATTAAGAATCCTATTAGAAAGAAAACACTAAAAGGTAATTGAATTTCCCTCAGTTATCTTCATCTCTGTCAGCTCCTGCTACAATAACTTACTCTCCAGAGCAGAGATAACTCAATTCTGTCCAGCAAGCATATGTTATGAATCTCCAAAGCAAACTTGTCTAAATCACTCTGGTCTTCTATCAAGGTTAGCTGTGGATATGAACTCTGACAGAAAGCAAACAAATTTATTTTTATCTTTTCAATAATTCACTTCTTCATGCTTTCATGGAAGAAATCATGAGACAAATATATGGTGTGCAGTTATGTTATAAAGTCAGTTAAAATGGTTTCCAGGACTTAAATAAAAAAGACTTAATTAATCATTCTTAAACACACACACAAAACAGTACTGATGTACTGAATTGGTATTATATTACCTCAAGCTTCAATTTTTATTTAGAGTTACCTCTAATAATTGGAGTTCGGTTAAAAAATATTATTAACCAGAAGTTACTTATGGTCACACAAATACTATTTCAAGCATTTCAACCTTGAAAAGCTTTTAGTAAAGCATATTATTAAAAATACTAGCATTCATTCTTTAAATAAAAAATCAACAAAATAACTTAAATAACAGTTCTCAAAAGGAAATATATTTATCTGTATTCTAAACCAGCATTTTGTAATGAAAATGAAAGAAAAAAATTAAATTACAGTAAAGGCAATGGTATCACAAATTCTGTGTCCCTTTAAAGTCGGAATCTAAATAACACAAGATTATTCAGAACATAAACTAATTCAAATTCAGGCAGTTAGGAAACTTAACTATTTAACCCACACTATAAATGTATACAAAACTATGTGATATAAATTAAAATGTATTTTAATATAAAAACACAAAATATAAAATTTTACTCTCCACAATAACATCTTTAAGATTTTATTATATTCACTTTATAGGAGGAAAACTAAGACTCTGAGCGGTTCAGTGAATTCTTCCCAATACTTTCCAACTAGTAAATTGTAGAGGACTAGAATCAGAGAATGTTTCTAAAACACCACATATCCCTGTTATATAACACTGGTTTTCTTTGTTTTGGGGGTTATTTTCTTGGTTTTCTTGTCTGTTTGCTTTTGCCACAGCAAACAGCTTCTGGGATCTCATTTCTCCAACCAAGGGTTGAACCTGGACCACAGTAGAAGTACCAAATTCTCAAGACTAGACCACCAAGGAATTGCCATCACTGTTAATACAGTTTCGAAATTACATTACTTTTAAACACTAGAGAGAAGCTCAAAGAATATGGCCAACGATGTTCCTTGCAATTATTTAATATAAACTGTGCTAATCTGCACTTTATGGTGTAACCTGCCTATCCCTTCATCTCTAGCACAATCAGTACTTTTTGGATAGAGGAACTCAAAACTGCAATTTCAAAGGCACTAATCATGGAAATTTGGAACACTATTACAACCTATCACTCTTGCTGATAATAGCTTAAAAAATACTTCTGCCATGGCCTTTCTCACTGAATTGAATCCTTTCTGTCTCCAAAAGAATCAGTATCCCCATTTTAAATCAGGAAAAAAGAAACTGATTGTGTAGGCTATAATTATCATTTATTTATTAACCAATTCTTTGAACACGTACTATGTGTAAGACCATATGCCAGACACTATGAACACGTGATAAATAGACACAAGAGTTCTTGTCTGAGGGAAGCAGAAAGAAGAGCTGGAAACAAAATAACCAGATGAGTAAATATATAATTGCAAAGCATAAGTAAATGTAATAAGAGCTTACAATAGAAAGATGTGATTTAAGATTTACATCAGGTGATTGGTCAGGGTCACCAAGAGAAGAGCAGACCAGGCTTTTGTATAAAACTAAAATCTAGAGGGAGACCTGAAAGATGAGCAGAAGTCATGACAAATGAAAGGATAACTGCAAGTTGAGCATAAGCTAAAAGGAGTATAGTACTTGACAGAAGGTGGAAATGGTAAGCAGGAACCACATTATAATGCATCTTCTGGATTGTATGAACAATTGGAGGTTTACTCTTAAACACATGAAAGCACTGGATGGTTTTATGCCTCATCAGCATAAACATTTTGAATTCATATTTCAGAATGATTAGTTTGGCTATTCAGTAGAAGATAAAGGAGATATCTGTTGGTGGGGTGAGGGATATCAAATGAGATTATTTTGAACTAAAGATGTGATGCTAAATCAAGAAATAATAATATTGGTAGCAGATATTATTTTATTTAAGAGATAAACAGAACTTGATGAGAGATAACAAATGTGATATAATGGAAAACAACAGGTGATGACTGACTTGTGTAAGTAAGTAAATACGTGGTATTTATTCACATGAGTAGAAGTGGAAGAACAGATGTAGAGAGAATTTCAGATTTGGAAAATTTTCCCAAAAAGTAGGGCTGCTTATAAGAAATGTCAACTGGAGGCAAAGAGTAGACAGATCTACACTATGTAAGTCTAAGGCTTTGAAGAGAAATCAGAGTTTGAGATAAAAACCAGAAAGCTAGAGATAATAAATGTGTGCTCAGAAAATGAAAAGGTCTTCAGATTTCTGAAGCAAGAAAGTAAGAAAGATTTCTGGGTAAGAAAGAGTAAAATAATTACTGCTTTAAAGTCATGAAGTATAAGACTATATATTAAAACTGTTTCTTATTCACAGAAAAGGAATATATTCCAGCCTAGCTCTTAATAACAGGTAGTAAACACAAGCAAAAAAAGACTTACATCATTTCCTAATTTCCTCTTTTTCAGATAATTAATTTTTATACATCAGTTACATGTGAATGACTTGGACATAATAAGGCACTGAAGAAAGTATTCTACTTCCTGTGGCAATCTATCTTCATATACAAATAATGTGAGGAAAGAAGTAGATTCATTAATTAGGAGAAATAGAGGTCCTTGTTTATTTACAGCTAAACTTTTAGGTCTCAACCTGATTCAATGTGTTCAGTGCAGCTAACACATACTATTACTGAGGCCACTGACAATTCTGGCTCTAAGACTGACAGTGAAACACCTCCTAAAACAGTGACTTCATGAACACAGACTTCACCAATAATCTCAAGTAACTTTCTGACATATAAGTTCTATATGTAAAAGAAAAGCAACACCAAAAAAAAAAAAAAAAAAGGTAATGTTTTAGTATAAATCCCAATGACAAAAAAAAACTGACTTACTGAATTTACTAGAAAATTGACTTCCTTACTAGAAGTCAGTAATAATACATTTATATCCATTAAAGGCCTGTCTCTGGTTAAATCATACCTTTAATTTACATCATAATAAGTACACCAAAATAGAAAGTCAAATACAAAAAGTTTTTCAATCACAATGTAACTTGTGATTACACTAAAAAGACCAATCTCAGGTATACCAAAGCAAAATGTCATGTTTACTGAGATTCAATATCTTTAAGACAACATATAAGAAATGTAACTAGAAACGTCCTTCACTTTCATCGAGCTCTAGTAAAAATTACTTTTAAACACATTTCTAGGTAACGACACTAGTAAAAATTACTAATGTATTTGAATATCAGTGTGTCAAAGTAAAAATTATTTGTGTAATATGACAAATATATGAACAGATGTGTGACAATACCAATAGAGGATCTTTTAAATTGCTCAGTGTCATCAACAGATAGTTCTCTTCTGAGCTAACATGAAAGTTTACACATTTACATTTACAACCTTTAGAAATGTACTCATTAAAAAGAACATCTTTCGACAATGACAACTTAGCTAAACTTATCTTCTACTTTAGGAAGTGAAACAATCTTTCATACATCTCATATTTTCCAACTGAAGGAGAGGTACATACTAGAAGTCAGAAGAGCAGACACTGGCGGCCAGAGTTGAAATCTACCAAGAAGCTTATTAACAACTCTGTCTTTCTCACATGGAAAATGGGGATAATAAAAAATGGCCATCAATTTCATAGGTTATTGTGAAAAATAAATGAATTATGGTACGAAAAAGTGCTTAGAATAGTGCCTCATATATAATAAAGATGCAATAAACCATAACTATTATTAAAGTTATTATTCCCCCATCCTTAATCCTTGGGTATAAACAAGAGTGGTGGACCTTGAATGAAATTCTTTAAGGATAATGACTATGAATTCCAAAGAACTTAAGACATTCCCGATACACTATCATGATAATGCCCATATTACAGGAATAAAACAAAATATGATGGCAATTGTTAGAGTTTAAAAACCTGAAAGTCTAAAGGACCACCAACGATTTTTCTAATCAAAATCTAATTTAAGGTAAAAGATTTTAACTTTAAGTAACATATTCATGTTATGCTTCTTATAATTTGTAATCAAAATTATAAACATTTATCTTTATAACTTATTTTTACTATTATTTTAATTTTTAATGAAATCTAATCTTTTAAAGGTATAGTATAACAATATTACCTTCAAAGTCAAGTGGGCCTTAGGAAACATCAAACAAAGTTAGTGGAGGAAATGGAATTCCAGTTGAGCTACTGTCAATCCTAAAAGATGATGCCGTTAAACTGCTGCAATCAATATGCCAACAAATTTGGAAAACTCAGCAGTGACCATAGGACTGGGAAAGAACAGTGTTCATTCCATCCCAAAGAAGGGCAATGCCAAAGAATCTTCAAATTACAGTACAATCGTGTTCATTTCATACGATAGCAAGGCAACACTCAAAATCCTTCCAGTCAAGTGTCAACAGTACATGAATGAAGAACTTCCAAATGTACAAGCTGGATTTAGAAAAGGGAGAGATCAAATTGCGAAAATCCGATGGATAATAGAAAGAGCAAGGGAATACCAGGAAAAAAAATCAACTTCACCTTCATTGACCATGGACTCATGGAAAAGACCCTGATGCTGGGAGGGATTGAGGGCAGGAGGAGAAGGGGATGACAGAGGATGAGATGGCTGGATGGCATCACTGACTCGATGGACATGAGTTTGAGTAAACTCCAGGAGTTGGTGATGGACAGAGAGGCCTGGTGTGCTGCGATTCATGGGGCTGCAAAGGGTCGGACACGACTGAGCAAATGAACTGAACTGAACTGAACTGAAAGCCTTTGACTGCATAGGTCACAAAAATTGTGGAAAACTGTTAAAGAGATGGGAATATAGACCACCTTACTTGTCTCCTGATTAACCTGTAGTTAACCTGCAGGTAAAGAAAAGTAACAGAACTGGACACAGAACAACACACTAGTTCAAAATTGGGAAAGGAGTATGTTAAGGCTTCATATTGTCACCCTGCTTATTTAACTCATTTGCAGAGAAGATCATGCAAGATGCCAGACTAGATGAATCACAAACTGGAATCAAGATTGCCAGGAGAAATATTAACAACTTCAGATATGCAGATGATACCACTGTAATGGCAGAAAGTGAACAGGACATAAAGAGTCTCTTGATGAAGGTGAAAGAGGAGAGTGAAAAAGCTGACTTTAAACTCAACATTGAAAAAAATGAAGATCATGGTATCTGGTCCCATCACTTCATGGCAAATAGATGGGGAAACAGTGGAAACAGTGAGAGACTTTATTTTCCTGGGTTCCAAAATCACTGCAGATGGTGACTGCAGCCATGAAATTAAAAGATGCTTGTTTCTTTGAAGAGAAGTTATGACCAACCTAGTTAGCATATTAAAAAGCAGAGACATTACTTTGCCAATAAAGGTCCATCTAGTCAAAGTTATGGTGTCTCCAGTGGTCATGTATGGATGTGAGAGCTGGACCATAAAGAAGGCTGAGCACCGAAGAATCAACGCTTTGAACTGTGGTGTTCGAGAAGACTCTCAACAGTCCCTTGGACTGCAAGGAGATCCAACCAGTGAGTCCTAAAGGAAATCAACCCTGAAAGTTCACTGGAGGGACTGATGCTCAAGTTACAATACTTTGGTCACCTGATGCAGAGATGACTCATTAGAAAAGACCCTGATGCTAGGAAAGATTGAAGGAAAGAAGAAAGTGGACCACGGAGTATGAGATGGTTGATGGCATCACCGACTCAATGGACATGAGTTTGAGCATGCTCTGAGAGATGATGAAGGACAGGGAAGCCTGCCATGCTGCAGTCTGTGAGGTGGCAAAGAGTTAGACATGACTGAACAATTGAACAACAACAACAATTAACTTTATGAGGAAAACAATGTCTTTATCATTTAGTTTAACAATAATTTACAATTTAGAGGCACAAACGTCACTGGACTTTTCAAGAAAAGACATTTATTTTCTTAAAGTGACAAGAGTAGTAAATTAAATGATGGCAATGGAAGTAATTTCCAAATAATTATTCCATATTTCACATGTACATCCATATAATGTTATAGAAGTAAAAGAATATTCAATCCAAAGTAGATTTTAAATATAAAAAGCAAGTTCACCTGCCACACTAAAAACTTTAGTATTAAAAAAAAATCAAATGTTTAAAACTCTGACCACTGTAACAAATGGACTTCTTCAAAGTGTGTGTCCGATATTTAATACAAAGAATTGCCATTCCATTCACAACTTTCTGTTTAGTTACCATTATGGAACAACACGTCATGCACAGAACTGCAATTCTTTATATCAAATGCATTCTTTCAGTGAAATTATATTGCTTTCACAATTCTTTTTTACTATGTTTATTCTATTTGTTGAATAGAACTCTGCTAATAGGTTTGACTTCGACAGCAAAATTTATCTATATTAAATTTGCTTTTATTTAATCTAACAATATATTTTTATTTTATTTTTAAAAAGTTATATATCTATGATGAATTTGAACTTTAAAACAACATCTAGTCTTTCACCAGTTTGTAAAGTACTAGTTTAGATTACTATAATTTTAATCATATAATTATACTCCTAATCATATAATTTATATATTTTTATCAATTATGAACTCGAAGAAGCAGAAAAAAGCCAGTAACTTAGAATGTAATAATAATCTTCCTAACCCTCACTATGACAGGTTACACTTCTTACTGTATCCAAACTCCTAAAATATTGAAAATGCTCCAATCTTCTCTAAAAAATTTCTTTCTATGCACATTTTATGGGTGCCTCAGGAAACAGTTCTTTTGAAAAATTAATGTAAATTAATTTGGCAGTTTCAAATGGTCTAAGAGTCTCTATGGCTCTTCCGTAAGTAGACAGAGCAGCTTCTCCTCACCTAAATTATGAATCATACTCAATCCTTTATTTATAGACAACTACCTGGATAACTAATATTTCTGGAAAATATTGTTGAAAATATATCCCTACAAAACATCTACAAATGCTAACTAAACAACAGAAGAAAAAGAAACTGTCCTAAATGCAGAGTTGGACGTGAAAGACAGTAAAGAAACCCTCTGTGACAGATGTCAAATGTAGATTTCAAAACCAAAGATATAAGAGTAACCAGGTGCTACCAGAGCCTTAGCTGAGAGTCTGAGCAAGTCTACCTATGGAGATGCACGCTGCGCAAGGCGTTCTCATTAAAGACCAACAGGCTGTGGTTTAAACTGTCACAGAAGACAGGTTTTGGGCCAGCGCAGGTAGGGAGTTTAAACTTAGATAGCCTCACAAAGCCAGGTGCCTTTGAAAACTATGCTCTTAGTGAAAGGAAATGCGTCAGTCAGCTGAGAGAGAAAACAAGCTGTATCTCTGTGCCTGCTGTGAGTGGGGAAACGTGCACAGAGAGCTCACTCACGATCATCAGCCCGCCCACACACGGACTGTTGTCCAATTTAAGAAATTACTGTCACAGCACTACTGGCTGTTAATATGCCCAGGACATAAGGCAGAAGCAAACAGGAAAGACCTCTGAAGAGACACACCTTTAGAAAAAGTATGAATCCTCTCACTGATAAAGCTTTACTGAAGATAAACCACATTCATAATCCACAATGCAATGAACAATAGTGGGAAGACACAACAAAGACGTAACAAAGAATAAAGCTAGATGTCCTCCCCAACATTCTATTATTATTTAAGCTATAAAATCAGTATGCTTCAAATTACTAAAGATATTATAGAATTACATACATAATAAAAATTAATATTATTTATAAAAATAATATAAAAATGAATAAGTGGAAAAGAAACAAAATTAATCCTTTTTTAAAAATTAACCTATGTATTTAATTGGAGGCTAATTACTTTACAATATTGTGGTGGTTTCTGACATACACTGACATGAATCAGCCACGGGTGTACATGTGTTCCCCAGCCTGACCCCCCTCCCACCTCCCTCCCCATCCCATCCGTCAGGGTTGTCCAAGGTCACCAGCTTTGAGTGCCCTGTTTCATGCATCAAACTTGGACTGGTAGTCTATCCCACATATGGTTATATACATGTTTCAATGATATTCACTCAAATCATCCCACCCTTGATTTTTCTCCCACAGAGTCCAAAAGTCTGTTCCTCATTAGCTGTGTCTCTTTTGCTGTCTCGCATATACAGTCATCGTTAGCATCTTTCTAAATTCCATATATATGCGTTAGTATACTGTACTGGTGTTTTCCTTTCTGATTTACTTCACTCTGTATAATAGGCTTCAGTTTCACCCACCTCATTAGAACTGATTCAAATGCATTCTTTTTAATAGCTGAATAATATTCCATTGTATACATGTACCACAACTTCCTTATCCATTCGTCTGCCAATGGACATCTAGCTTGCTTCCATGTCCTGGTTATTATAAACAGTGCTGTGATGAACATTGGGGTACATGTGTCTCTTTCAACTCTGGTTTCCTCAGTGTGTATGCCCAGCAGTGGGATTGCTGGGTCATATGGCAGTTCTATTTCCAGTTTCTTAAGGAATCTCTACATTGTTTGCCATAGTGGCTGTACTAGTTTGCATTCCCACCAACAGTGTAAGAGGGTTCCCTTTTCTCCACACTCTTTCAGCATTTATTGTTTGTAGACTTTTTGATAGCGGCCATTCTGACTGGCATGAGCTGGTACCTCATTGTGGTTTTGATTTGCATTTCTACAAATGTAAAAGATGTTCCCTAAAATTTAAAAATCAGGAATGAATTAAACAGAAGAATCTCCAAAATGGAAAACAGATCCTAAAAAACGAACACAAAAATTATAAGATTAATTTAACTATCTTCCATTAAGTCTCTGAAAATGATGTATGTTTTACACTTGCAGCGTTATCTCAAAAGATAGTAGCTACACAGCCATTAGTAGCATGCTGGACAGTACAGACATAAGAAATGGTATAAAAATCAAAACTGCCGAGCAGCGGACTCTCGGTTTCAGGGTGACTGCCCCATGAACTGGGAGTGCTTCCAAGTGAAAGTTTTCTCTTCCTAAGGAGGTCATCACTCTTAACATGATATACCAGCTAAGGTAAAGAATAAGTAATAGACTAACATGTTCATGTTTCTTTAGAGGAAAGCTATATACATTTCCTCCACCATAATAGTGACTCAGTTATCTTAAGTGTTTTCACATAGGAAAAGAATGTAAGTTTGAAAAAGGAAAAAGAAAAGTATTTACATTGAATTTAACAAAATATCGCCAGTCCCGTCAAAAATTTTATAACTAAAATTTTAAAACAGTCCATGTAGACATGGACTGATTCCTTGATACAATGGATAACAAATGTAGCTAAATATCTGAATTAAATTCTTATATATGAAGCTAACTCTTTCTAAACATTCAGTTCAGCCACTCACTCATGTCCAACTCTTTGAGACCCCATGGACTACAGCATGCCAGGCTTCTCCGTCCATCACCAACTTCCTGAGCGAGCTGAAACTCATGTCCATCAAGTCGGTGATGCCATCCAACCATTTCAACCTCTGTCATTCCCTTCTCCTCCTGTCCTTAATCTTTCCTAGCATCAGGGTCTTTTCTAATGAGTCAGTTCTTTGCATCAGGTGCCCCAAGTATTGGAGCTTCAGCTTCAGCATCAGTCTTTCCAATGAATATTCAGGACTTTCCTTTAGGATAGACTGGTTGGATCTCTTTGCGGTTCAATGGACTTTCAACAGTCTACTTCAACACCACAGTTCAAAATATTCAGTTCTTTAGCACTTAGCTTTCTTTATGGTCCAACTCTCGCATAAATGCATAACTACTGGAAAAACCATAGCTTTGACTAGACGGACCTTTGTTGGCAAAGTAAAGTCGTTTCTTTTTAATATGCTGTCTAGGTTGATCATAGCTTTTCTTCCAAGGAGCAAGTGTCTTTTACCTTCATGGCTGCAGTCACCATCTGTAGTAATTTTGGAGCCCAAGAAAATAAAGTATCTAACTGTTTCCCCGTCTATTTGCCATGAAGTGAGGCCATGAAGTGATTGCTGAAGCCTGGCTTGTGGAATTTTGAGCATTAATTTGCTGGCACGTGAGATGAGTGCAATTATGCGGTAGTTTGAACATTCTTTGGCATTGTCTTTCTTTGGGTTTGGAATGAAAACAGACTTTTTCCAGTCCTGTGGCCACTGGTGAGTTTTTCAAATTTGCTGGCATATTGAGTGCAGCACTTTTCACAGAATCATCTTTTAGGATTTAACATAGCTCTGCTTGAATTCGATCACCTCCGCTAGTTTCGTTCACAGAAATGCTTCCTAAGGCCCACTCTACTTCACACTCCAGAATGTCTGGCTCCAGGTGAGTGATCACACCATCATGATTATTTGGAACATTAAGATCTTTTTTGTATATTTCTTCTGTGTATTCTCGCCACCTCTTCTTAATATCTTCTGCTTCTGTTAAGTCCATACCGTTTCTGTCCTATAGTATGCCCATCTTTGCATGAAATGTTCCCTTAGTATCTCTAATTTTCTTGAAGTGACCTCTAGTCTTTCCCATTCTATTGCTTTCCTCTATTTCTTTGCACTGATCACTGAGGAAGGCTTTCTTATCTCTCCCTGCTTTTCTTTGGAACACTGCATTCAGACAGAAATATCTTTTTCTCCTTTGCCTTTAGCTTCTCTGCTTTTCTCAGCTATTTTTAAAACCTACTCAGAAAACCATTTTGCCTTTTTACATTTCTCTTTTCTTGGGGATGGTTTTGATAACATCTTCCTGTACAATGTTATGAACCTCCGTCCATAGTTCTTCAGGCAGTCTTGTCTATCAGACCTAATCCCTGAATCTATTTGTCACTTCCACTGTAAATGATTAGATTTAGGTCATACCTGAATGGTCTGGTGGTTTTCCCTAAATTCTTCAATTTAAGTCTGAAATCTGCAATAAGGAGTTCATGATCTGAGCTGCAGTCAGCTCCCAGTCTTGTTTTTGCTGAATGTATAGAGCTTCTCTATCTTTGGCTGCAAAGAATCTGATTTCGGTATTCACCATTTGGTGATGTCCATGTATACAATTGTCTCCTGTGTTGTTGGAAGAAGATGTTTGCTACAATTAGTGCGCTCTCTTAGCAAAACTTCGTGAGCCTTTGCCCTGCTTCATTTTGTACTCCAAGGCCAAACTTGCCTGTTACTCCAGGAATTTTTTGTCTTCCTCCTTCTGTATTCCAATCTCCTGTGATGAACAGTACATCTTTCTTTCTTTCTTTTTTTTTTTTTTTTGGTGTTAGTTCTAGAAAGTCTCGTAGGTCTTCATAGAACCATTCAACTTCAACTTTGTTGGCATTAGTGTTTGGGGCATAGACTTGGATTACTGTGACACTGAATCATTTGCCTTATAGATGAACAGACTTCATTCTGTCATTTCTGAGACTGCACCCGTGTACTATATTTCAGACTCTTTTGTTGACTATGAGGGCTACTCCATTTCTTCTAAGGGATTCTTGCCCAGAGTAACAGATATGATGAAGTGAAGTGAAAGTTACTCAGTCGTGTCCAACTCTTTGTGACCCGATGGACTATATAGTCCATGGAATTTTCCAAGCCAAAATACTGGAGTGGGTAGCCTTTCCCTACTCTAGGGGATCTTCCCAACCCAGAGATCGAACCCAGGGCTCCCACATTGCAGGCTGATTCTTTACCAGCGAGCCACAAGGGAAGCCCAAGAATACTGGAGTGAGTAGCCTATCCCTTCTCCAGCAGGTCTTCCTGACCCAGGAATCAAATCGTAGTCTTCTGCATTGCAGGCAGATTGTTTTCCATTGAGCTATCAGAGAAGCCCATATAATGGTCATCTGAATTAAATTTGCCCGTTCTGGTCCATTTTAGTTCACTGATTTCTAAAATATTGATCGATGTTCACACTTGCCATCTCCTGTCTGATGACTTCCAATTTACCGGGATTCATGGAACTAACATTCCAGGTTCTTATGCAATATTGTTCTTTACAGCACCAGAGTTTATTTCTATCACCAGTCATATCCACAACTGCGCACTGTTTTAGCTTTGGCTCAGCTTCTTCATTCTTTCTGGAATTATTTCTCTGCTCTTCCTCAGTAGCACGTTGGACACCTACCAACCTGAGGGAGTTCATCTTTCAGCGTCCTATCTTTTTGCTTTTTCATTCTAATTTTTAATTTACAAATATTTTATTTCAATTTGACCATGTAATATGCATATTAAAATAAGACAAAATAGACATAACTGAATTATAAGTACAAAATTGAAAACAAAAAAAACCAGGATTAATATCCAGATTCTAACTCCCATGTGAACTGTGTAACTTTGGGGAAATTACTATGCCTCTCTAGCCTCAGCTTCCTAATTCTATACAGTGGGCCTAAAAGCAATGGCTTCCTCTTTAAAAAGAGTTCATATTCCAAAGATAAACCAAGTAAGCCATACAAAACAATCTAACAGACTGGCAGTTGATAAGCACTATGTAAATATTTGTCATTATTATTATGATCAGACTACCACTGTCTCCATAAAACAATTTAAACTTTATAGTTCATAATGTATAAAAGAAGCATGGACTTAAATACAAGAAAATATTATATAAAATGCCATATTAAAAAATAAGATTTCTCCAAACTCATTCTATGAGGCCACCATCACCCTAATTCCAAAACCAGACAAAGATGCCACAAAAAAACAAAACTACAGGCCAATATCACTGATGAACATAGATGCAAAATCCTTAACAAAATTCTAGCAAACAGAATCCAACAACATATTAAAAAAATCATACACCATGACCTGGGCTTGATCCCAGGAATGCAAGGATTCTTTAATATCCACAAATCAATCAATGTAATACACCACATTAACAAATGGAAAGACAAAAACCATATGATTATCTCAATAGATGCAGAGAAAGGCTTTGACAAAATTCAACACCCATTTATGATTAAAAGTCTCCCAAAAGCAGGAATAGAAGGAACATACCTCAACATAATAAAAGCTATATATGACAAACCCACAGCAAGCATCACCCTCAATGGTGAAAAATTGAAAGCATTTCCCCAGAAATCAGGAAAAAGCCAAGGGTGCCAACTCTCACCACTACTATTCAACATAGCTTTGGAAGTTTTGGCCACAGCAATCAGAGCAGAAAAAGAAGTAAAAGGAATCCAGATAGGAAAAGAAGTGAAACTCTCGCTGTTTGCAGATGACATGATCCTCTACATAGAAAACCCTAAAGACTCTTCCAGAAAATTATTAGAGCTAATCAATGAATATAGTAAAGTTGTAAGATATAAAATTAACACACAGAAATCCCTTGCATTCCTATACACTAACAATGAAAAAACAGAAAGAGAAATTAAGGAAACAATACCATTCACCATTGCAACAAAAAGAATAAAATACTTAGGAGTATATCTACCTAAAGAAACAAAAGACCTATACATAGAAAACTATAAAACACTGATGAAAGATATCAAAGAGGACACAAACAGATGGAGAAACATACCGTGTTCATGGATTGGAAGAATCAATATTGTCAAAATGGCTATTCTACCCAAAGTAATCTATAGATTCAATGCAATCCCTATCAAGCTACCAACGGTATTTTTCACAGAACTAGAACAAATAATTTCACAATTTGTATGGAAATACAAAAAACCTCGAATAGCCAAAGTAATCTTGAGAAAGAACAATGTAACTGGAGGAATCAACCTGCCTGACTTCAGACTCTACTACAAAGTCACAGTCATCAAGACAGTATGGTACTGGCACAAAGACAGAAATATAGATCAATGGAAAAGAATAGAAAGCCCAGAGATAAATCCACAAACTTATGGACATCTTATCTTTGACAAAGGAGGCAAGGATATACAATGCAAAAAAGACAACCTCTTTAACAAGTGGTGCTGGGAAAACTGGTCAGCCACTTGTAAAAGAATGAAACTAGAGCACTTTCTAACATCATACACAAAAATAAACTCTAAATGGATTAAAGATCTAAATGGAAGACCAGAAACTATAAAACTCCTAGAGGAGAACATAGGCAAAACACTCTCTGACATAAATCACAGCAAGATCCTCTATGATCCACCTCCCAGAATATTGGAAATAAAAGCAAAACTAAACAAATGGGACCTAATGAAACTTCAGAGCTTCTGCACAACAAAGGAAACTATAAGTAAGGTGAAAAGACAGCCTTCAGATTGGGAGAAAATAATAGCAAATGAAGAAACAGAAAAAGGATTAATCTCAAAAATATATAAGCAACTCCTACAGCTCAATTCCAGAAAAATAAATGACCCAATCAAAAAATAGGCCAAAGAACTAAACAGACATTTCTCCAAAGAAGACATACAGATGGCTAACAAACACATGAAAACATGCTCAACATCACTCATTATTAGAGAAATGCAAATCAAAACCACAATGAGGTACCATTACACGCCAGTCAGGATGGCTGCTATCCAAAAGTCTACAAGCAATGAATGCTGGAGAGGGTGTGGAGAAAAGGGAACCCTCTTACACTGTTGGTGGGAATGCAAACTAGTACAGCCACTATAGAGAACACTGTGGAGATTTCTTAAAAAACTGGAAATAGAACTGCCATATGACCCAGCAATCCCACTTCTGGGCATACACACCGAGGAAACCAGATCTGAAAGAGACACGTGCACCCCAGTGTTCATCACAGCACTGTTTATAATAGCCAGGACATGGAAGCAACCTAGATGCCCATCAGCAGACGAATGGATAAGGAAGCTGTGGTACATATACACCATGGAATATTACTCAGCCGTTAAAAAGAATTCATTTGAATCAGTTCTAATGAGATGGATGAAACTGGAGCCCATTATACAGAGTGAAGTAAGCCAGAAAGATAAAGAACATTACAGCATACTAACACATATATATGGAATTTAGAAAGATGGTAACGATAACCCCATATGCAAAACAGAAAAAGAGACACAGAGCTACAGAACAGACTTTTGAACTCTGTGGGAGAAGGTGAGGGTGGGATGTTTCGAAAGAACAGCATGTATATTATCTATGGTGAAACAGATCACTAGCCCAGATGAGACGCATGAGACGAGTGCTCAGGCCTGGTGCACTGGGAGGACCCAGAGGAATCGGGTGGAGAGGGAGGGGGGAGGGGGGATCGGGATGGGGAATACGTGTAACTCTATGGCTGATTCATATCAATGTATGACAAAACCCACTGAAATGTTGTGAAGTAATTAGCCTCCAACTAGTAAAAAAAAAAAAAAAAAGAGTTAATGGCCAAGAAAAAAATAATAAAAAAAATAAAAAATAAGATTTCAAAAATAGTTAATATGTAGAAGTCACGAATCACATCAAGCTAAAATAAATGTCTCATTATTTAGAAGCTTGTATATTCTCTACAAGACTTCCTTATTATTCATTTTCATTTCCTGTATTCACTTAAATTTTTTAGTTAACAAGAGAATAAACTGTATCAGCTAACAGGAGGATAAACATTGAAAATAAATGAAAAATATACCTTCTGCATTGATCAATAGTATAAAAAAAAGGAAATGGAACAAAGAATTAGATGGATTAAATTACTCATTGATATGATCAGATGTAATTTAGGAAATACACATGAGTTCCCTGCTTTTGTATCTCACTCCCAAGTAAACTGTCTCTTTCCTATAGAAAGCAAAAGAAAAAGCATGTTCATATTACAATGTAAAGCAGACATTTTTAATTCTATAAATAATCAATCAATTATATACTAAATATTATGCTAAGTGATAAGAATTAGGAGCAAAAAACTCTTTCCATAGCAAAGAATCTAGAACAAGCTACTTACTGTTACTGAGAATACTTGTTTGAATGCAAAATGTTTACCTTCATTGTAATAATAGACTAAAAATCTATTACAGTTTTGACAGTTCCTTTTAGGGCAAGTTTATTAGTTTTTATAGTAAACGATTTCCTTATATAAAACTCAACTATAATCTGTAGAGATTTCCAATCCTGTAGAATACTATCTAGAGGAAGAAACACTCATGTTCATACTAAACTCAAATGTCAAATTAAGATTCTACAGAGAATCAACAAGCATACTATAATGCTTACTGACATACAATGAACACTCAACAAAGATTAGTTACTAATGTATGAACACCAACAAGGTAAATAAGCAAATGCTAAATTAAAAATTTAATTTCATGCTCTTAAATCTAATAGAATTGCCAAGGATACTCTCCTTTGCTCCATTAAACAAATATTCACTAAACATTAATTATGTACCTTTTACAAAAAACTGAAAATTACAAAGGCGCAAAACACAGGCATGATTTCAACTTTATACTATGAGACGTGACATGTACATAAGGAAATATCCTTATAAGTTATTCATTATGAAGTCAACGTTAACGGAGAGTGGTAGCATAGAGAATCCCCTGCATCAGGGAAGAGTTACCAACTTTGGTAGGATAGTCACAGAGGGCCTCTGAAGAGATGACTTAGAAAGAGGAAGATGAAGTTTAGAACTTAGACACAAAAAGCAGAAGGAAGAGCACACTCTGCTAAGACCATCCTTTGACAGTTCATTGTTCGTTTCAAAACTTTAAAAACTAGATTTTTAGAAGCTCCAATTTCTGGCTTTCTATCTACCAACAGGAAGTACAATTGTCTGTTGCTACTGAATCACCTGGTGATCTCATGCTGATTATGGTGTTAAATGCTAGCAGTTACAGTGAAAGGAATTTCATGTTTATATACCCAACCGCCTAGTGAACATCTCCACTTGGATGGCACACAGACATTTCAGTTGTAACATGTTCAAAACTGAGCTCATGACTTTTCCTCACTGCCCTACTCTGCCCCTTCTAAAGTCTTATCACTTAAGCAATTCCATTCTCCTATTAAATAGTTGCTCAAACCAAAACCTTCCAGTCAGCCTTCATGCCCTTCACTCTCTCAACATAAATCTATCTGCATATCCTGTTAGCTCCAAAACAAAACCGATTAAAATCCAAGCATTTCTCACTACTTCTACGGCTATTAGCTTACCCCAAGTCATCATTTCTTATCTCATTTACCACAGTAATTGGTCTTCCTATTTAGGTCTTTGCGTCCCTTCAGTCTCTTCCTAAAGCAGCAACCAGAATGATGTACTTAAAATTTTACTCAGATCCTCACTTCTCTGCTCATTACCCATCAAGGGCTTACCAACTATTGAGAGTCAAAGTCATTGCAACGTGTTATAATGTCTTCCATGATCTAGTCCAACACTTACTCTTTAATCTCATTTCTTCCTATTTGCTCATTTACTCATCTTTTTCATATCATCCTTTATATGTCTCAGGCATAAAACTGCCTGGAAGCCTTGGACCATGTGCACTCTCCAAACCCCTTAACTCTCTCACCTCCTTTGTCCTTTCAGCCAAAACCTTCCTATCATCCTATTTAATGGCCACGCAAGATTTCTTTTTTTTTCCTCCAGAGTACTTTCTACAGTCTATCTTTAGAATCAATACCTTAATGTTACTGTTTATAATCTGTCTTCCCTCAAAAGCAAGTAATTTCCTAGAGACCATGTATTTATGTCAGTTTTACATTCTCAGCACAGAACAGTGAGTGCCCTATATACAGTAAATCCTCTTAAGCAAATGAATGTACAGAGACTGACAAAAGAAAGAGACTGTTAGAAGGGCTAAATTAGCGAGAAGATTAATATGACTAATGGCTCAGCAGTATGAATCCACCTGCCAAGGAAGGAGACACGGGTTCAATTCCACGTCAGGAAGATCCCCCGGAGGAAGGAATGGCAATGGACTTCAGTATTCTTGCCTGGAACATCCCAGGGACAGAGGAGCCTGGCGGGCTACAGTCCACGGGGTTACAAAGACAAACACAGTGACTGAACAGCAGCAACAACAATGCAACATAACAAGGGGAGAGTAGCAGCAGATGGTAAAAAAGTGAAAATGTCAATAACGAAGGGTCACAGAAGCTACGGTAAGTGCTCTGGATTTTCCTCAAACATAAACGGAGAAGCACTGCGGAGTTACGTAAGGAAGGCGATGCCATGACCCAGTGCCTGTTTTAGGGTCACTCACACTGATGTGTAGAGAACACGAGAATGGATAAGGGTAAAAGCAGGAGGCTGCTCCTGCCATGCAGATGAGAGACAGCAATCTGCACTAAGGCGAGAGAAGTGATACAACTACATAATTTCGAGAGAAATTATAAAGATTGAACTGCCAGGATGTCTGAATTTATAGCAAGGGGGAAAAGAGAATTCAAGGTTGACTCTCAGCTTTCTGCTCTGGTAGGCTGGTAGGAAAGGAAGATCAAAAGTGTTTTTTTAAAACACATTAAATACAACGTAATAAAAGATAGAAGCTCACATATAATTGAATGTTTACTACATGCTAGACACAGTTGTCAATGTTGCACGGGGATCTCATTCAATTCCCACAGCTACTATAGTTCTCACTTTACAAATGAGGGACTCAAGACCTAAGAAATGACAAAGGTAAAAATACTGAGTATTAGAGCTCATATCAAAACCTTGGCTGTTTGAATCCAGAGCTGAAGCTTGTAAAATTCAGGCTATAGAGGGACCATGGTGTTTGTGAAAATTCTAAGTGGATCTATAAAATAACATTAAATAAACAGGCCTGGCACTCAGAAAAGTAACTTGGACCAAAGACAGAAACTTCAGAATTACCAGACTAAAGGTAGTATTTAAGAATTATGAAGATAGTTTACATTACTGAGCAGTGGAACACAGACACATAGGAAAAGGCTGAGGATAAAATTCCAAGGAACTTCCATATGAAAAAAGAAGCTAGAAAAGTACTGAGAACAAGACAAGACAAGAGACAGCAGGCAACAGCCTTACATATTAAGATTAGGCTTACTAAAATAAAAACAAAGAGAGGTAAATACTAGTTTTGATTACAGTGAAGTCATTGGTAATCCCAAGAAGTTTCAGAAGTGATGGTAGAAGCCTGAACGCCATGAAGCCAAGATGCCATGAGGAAATTCAGAGGAAAGAGAATGTATGTTGAAAACTAATGTAAAGATTGACTACTGGGATGAAAGAAAACTAGGAGGTGGAAGAGGGAAGAGAAGGTTCTGAATCCGCTTTTAGTTTATTTAAAGGTGGATTATATTATAACATTCCTGTGCTTTCCCAAGAGAAAAGGAAGAATGATTAAGAGAAAAGATAAATGAGATAAGCAAAATCTTGATAAGCAGGAATGAGGAAGGGCTCCAAAAAACAGCCAGGTTTGTCACTGAAAAATATGGGTCTCTGGGATCCCTGGAGATCCAGTGGTCAAGAATCTGCCTGCCGAAACAGGGACATGGGTCCAGGAAGAATTCGCAGGCCCCAAGGCAACCGAGCCCGTGCGCCACAACTAGTGCCGCCCACACACCTTCCAGCCTGTGCTCTGCAACAAGGGCGCCACGGTGAGAAGCACTGCAGTGAGAGAGGGTCGCTCACTGCAACTGGGGAAAGCTGGCTCAGCAAGAGCCCTAAAGCCACCGGAAACAAACAAACAAACACAGAATCTATAAAACACTGGGCCTTTCTGGTGAGATCACAAAGAGTAGGAAACCACTAAGTGACTGACACTTTCACTGTCACTGGTGGGAGGGAATTAACACAAAGAAGATATTGATTAGCTTGGTGATGGACAGATTCATTCCACTCTAATACAATCTACTTTTGCAAGAAATATGAGTTCAGGGACTCCGCTGACAATACGGTTAGAGTAGGGCATTTGGTTTTGAGGGCAGGGATTCATTTGAATGAATGAAATAATTTATTTGCAGTATGGGTATTAAGCCTTCCAGAGAAGGCTTGTGCTTTTGGTGTCATTTCTAAGAACCCATTTCCACATACAAAGTCATGAAGATTTACCACTATATTATCTTCTAAGAGTTTGTGGTTTTGCTCTAACATTTAGATCATTGATACATTTTGAGTTAATCTGCATGAGATAAAGATCAACTTTATTCTTTTGCATGTAGATATCCAGCTGTCTTTGCACAATTTGTCGAAGAGACTATTCTTTCCTCATTGAATTTCTTAAGCTTGTCAAAACTCAACTGGACTATAGGTACAAATTTATTTTAGATTCTAAATTCCATTCTTCTGTTATACATGTCTATTTTAGTGCCACTACCATTATTATTCTATGTGAATAATTGCAATTCCATGTGAATTTCAGAAAAAAAAAGGATAATTTTTAAATCACTGTCTACTTTTGGAAGCAATTTTTCATGCTCAAAGTAAAACTTTGCAAACTTATAAGTGAGACTATTAGCATTTGGTCTAATATATGGTGCTGAAAACAAGGAACAATCAAAGATAATCATCAGTTAAAACAAACACATTTGCACTGTTACCACTCCTCTATTTGAAGCCATGTCAATTCATTATGCCAGCAAATTGTACGTAAGAATATAAATGAGTAGCATTATATATATACTACACACACATGTACAAAAAATGCTATGAATCACATTACTAGCATACCAGGTATAAAGAACTTTAATAGTTCTATCACTAACATTTGCACTTTTCCATTACCGACAAGTGAGATTCTCTTTCCATTCTCCATCTTTCCCCCACTTAACAGACTCTTCATGTTCTTAAAATTTTTATTTTTACATAAAATAAAACCTGAACAATTGAACCCTGTACAATTTTCACATTTAATTTTCATAGAGCTAATCACGTCTTACTGAACATCTAGCAAAACAACTTAGTTTATATTCCCAAGGGGAATTTTACTATCATCAGAGTGTCAGGCATTTTAGGCTGGTATTTTTAAAATGTACAAAAAGCCTGTAAATGTAAGTTTAATATCAAATTAGGCCAATTAGAAATCCTCAATAAATTTCAAAGTTAGAAATTGTACATATCATTAACTATCTGCTCATAATGCAATAGAATAAAAATTTTAAAATGTGAACAAAAAAATAAAGGACAAATCCTTTGAATACTAAGTAACTACCAGATCAAAAAGAATACCAATTAAGAAACTAGGAAAAATGAGTATGTCATGTAATAAACAATAGGATGAGGCCACTGCTGTCCTCACAATAATACTAACACCCTGACTTGTTCTCATTACTTTAAAAGGAATAAAACTGTGCTTTCAATAAACAAGAAAGAAAGGAATAAAAGGGGAGGAAAAAAAAGTTACCCAAGATGCAATTGAATTAGAAAGCAATTTAACTCAACCAATCAATAAGCCTAAGACTTGGCTCTTTGGAAAACAAACCAAACAAGAACTATTATATAGACAGTTTATGACAATAGTATGTAACAAAAGGAAAACCAACATCACTTATAAATACTGAATAATTATAACAATCCTTAAAAAGTCAGACTTCTGTTTTTTAAAAATCCTCAATCTGGTAGGATTTATTGATGTAAGAAAATCTGTTAAAGTTACTAATATACAACATAATTTCTATAGATTTTGTAATAAAAATATGTAATAATCTTTAAAGGTAATGACAAAAGTAAAATAGAAAAATCAGTAGTCATCTACAGAAAAATATAACAACAAAATGCAGAGTAGAAAATTATAAACTGTAGCACTTCTCATAATACTACAAGAATGGAAATAACATAAAAGTCTAATAAAGGAAGTCTAGCACTCTAATAGTAATTATATTATTAGAGACATACAAAAATACAATGGATTACTATATAAAACAACAAAAAATGAGGACACTCACTATATACTGACGATTGACCATACACACACATGCACACAGTGCAGGCACATTCTTGATCATCTGAACCACAAGGGAAGCCCCCCACACATACACACACTAAGGTGCAAAACGACGTATACTATACATTTATCTATGAAAAATGACACGACATATTTGTAGTTTCTCCTTTAAAAGCATCCTATTGATTCTCATTTGGTAAGTGGGGACTTTCAGTGAATGAACATATGTGCATCTTTAAATGACAGTAGGACACATGGGACCTTTGTACTACTTTTGCCACTTCTTTTAATTCTATAATTATTTCGAGTTAAAGTTGAGAGAAAAACAATAGAGATAAATCATAAATTATGAACAATGAATGTCTTTTTATTTACATTTTTCCTTATTATTCTAAACTTTCTATAATAAACATGTATGTATCATTTCCATAATAAAGAAAATAGACACTTATTATGACAAGAGGAAAGCAAATAATCATCAATCACACAAATGCAAGTATCAAAGAGGTAAACTGGATAATTCATAATAACCCTAAAATTCATAGTTTCAGACCTATAATATTATATTTCTTAATTTCCTTCACAGTCCTTCAGAACTGTCAAACATATGTTGAATGATATATTTTCTCTACAGCAAAAAATACTTCATTATATCATGACAGAGGATACAAGACAGAGACCACACTGGGTGGTTGTTAGGAGATCTGAGTTCTTCAAAATTATCAATTTTTGAGCTATGTGACCAATGCCAAATCACATTCTCTCAATCTATCTTGCATACTTTCACAGATCTGTTGTGGTGCTAAAACGAGAAAATGTGTGTTAAACCATTTAGCAGTTCATGTTAGAGGCGTCACAGAGCAGAGAGACCTCTAACTGTGTATCAGGCCACTTGGGCTCAAACTCTGGCTTCACTGCATATTAGCTACAGGACCTAAAACAAATCATTTAACCTTTCCATCACTTATAAAGCCAAGAGAGTAATAGTAACAATATTTAGCTCAAAGGATGGATATAAAGGGTTTTTTTATACTTGTTAAGAGTTTAGATAAGTTAAGTGCTATCATAGAATGGTTTACTAATATTTTTTAAAATGTGAAAGCACTTAAACTGGCAAAAACAAAAGCTCACTATTTTATTAAAAAATATTTTGTTTCCTAATGTGAAAAAATATTTGAATCCTTCAGCTAAAAAAAAAATACGTATTGACAGAAAACAACAAAATTCTGTAAAGCAATTATCCTTCAATTAAAAAATAAATTAATTAAAAAATACATAGATTGCTATATTAAAAATGAATCAAGTGATTTTAATGCTCTTTATTTCATAAAAGACATTTTATTACTCCAACTAAGCTAGTCTGCCATTCTACTGAAGCTAAGAAGAATTGAGTTCTACTGTATAGATAAAACTCAAAGCAACATCAGCTAAAAGGCCATTAAGAAACGTTTACTGAAGTGAAGTTTAACCTACACAGATTTAAGCTATTAAATAATAAAAATTAAGCTGTTAAATGATAATCTTGATCACATGGTTTACAGATATTAACATTCGTTTCAATAAGCTAAAATTTGATAGACAATTAAATAAAAATATGGTCATGAATTGCGTACACCCAGACATATACTATACTTACAAAACAGGGTACAACGGTTTACACAACATAATTTTCTTTTTAATTTTTTTAATTAATTTTTAAAATTTTAAAACATTCTGTTTACAGCTGTAAGGTTATAAAGTAAAGATGTACACCTAATCAATGAAGTCATGACATTCATGGAAGTTCCACATAAATCAAAAGCTGAAGATGTCAAGGATATCCCACTATAATGATAATCATGCAATGAACTAAAGAGATGTGCATTTCAGATCTACAGTGTCATCAATTCCCTGATAATAAATGAAACAAGTCAGCTATTTTATAACCATAAATGGTAATATTAAATACATGACATCTCTTTTTTTGCAGGAGGAAGTAACTAGCAGTAGATAAAAGTTCAAAAATATTATTAAAGATGTACAGCATGAATTCAAGGCTGAATATAGATAGCCTTTAGAATATAAGCTGTCCAAGAAAATATATGCTTCATCTTCTAGAGTATTATTTAAGATTTAAGAGCAATACAGTTAGAAATATGTTAAATATGAATATGCCTTAATCAATTGGGGTTTTGTGGTATAAACACACAGAATTCTTTTCTTTGAACATAAAAGACTAGGAAATACTAAAACTATGTTTGCTGTCTTAAAACTGACTCTCATATGAACCAGTCAAACAAATATGTTTTTTCCACTAATAACACACATAACAATAAAATCAATTTGGAAATACTTGTTTTTATTTAGATATTTTTATTATAATGCTTTAGAATATTTCTATAAATAGTATAAATCTCATAGCAAGATGATAAAAGATTAAGAAAAATTTCACTAGAAAAATTTCGCTACTTTAAGCCTAGAATAAAGCTGTTGTCTGTGCCAGGATTAAAAATTATTCATACATCCTATTGAAATCTCATAAAATGTGAAACAAATACATAGGTTAGTGATTAACACAAAAACTGCCCAGATCTGGATTCCAGTTGTAATTCTGGGTTATTCCTTCTTTATGCTGTTATATCATTTATAAAATTAGAGATCATAACAACATCACCTCGGAGGTTTATTGTATGGATTAAATTAGTTAAAACTTACAAAGCACTTACAAAGCATCATGTTCCTGACACAACATAAGGACTCACAAAATATGGCGTAAAGTTACCACCATTATCCCTCATCTAAATTGCAAATGTATTTAGCATTTGGGTGAAATCAACTCAGTTTCTTGTATTACACAGTATTTTAGAAGTAATTTTTTCTCTTTCAGTTTCACATGTTTTCTTCTTCCTCATTCTCTCATCTTCAAACAAATACAAAGACACATACCACCACCATGATCACTAAAACTTCAAATAAAAATAATGAACTGCAATTTCAACCCAGAATTACAAAGGAATTTCTCTATAACCAAGAAAGGACAAGGAAGATGTTCCAGATTAGGATGGTAGGCTGAAACGGCAATTAAAAAAATTTTTTTCTTCCTTCAAATCCTAAAAAATTATCAAAAGCAAAACTATTGGGTGAAAAAAAAAATCTAATAAAAATAACCAGTAACAAATGAAACATAATGTAAACCACCAAATACTTAAAAATTGGTGGCCATTGGAAAATTAAACATACTGAAATTAGAACTAAGGCTGCAGTAAGCTCAGTTCTTAATTAGCCATGTCCTCATTTGAGTCCAAAGTAACACTGGTAAACTGACAACATTTTAAGAATTTTTCTTAATGCCTTCATATATGAAGAAACACAAATTGAGTAGGTATCATTATCATCTTCTAACTGAAGATGCTAGAAAAAGCCTACAGTGTAAAAATAGGTGAAACAAGTAAGTGAAAATACAGTCTGACTTCCCAGGGCAGAAGGAGACTCGCGTACTCTCTGAAATGATGGATAATGACTCAAAGCCGAAGCACATTTCTCCCTGATAAGACTTCTCCATGTTTCTAAAAAGATGGAATGAACCTTGTAGAAAATAATTAACAAAATCTTATAAGATAAAGTAAAACTTAGATGAGCTAAGGAGGCTTCCTCACATCTATCAATGATCTTTCTCCCTCTCTTCGTGATAGGCAAATAAAACTAGTCAAAAACCAAATTTCAAAAATCAAACTATAGCTCAGGTAGGGAAAAAATAGCTTTACAGACAGAGAGGAGAAAGGAAGAAGTCACTAAGACAATCTATCTAAGCCAAACAGTAGCTGCATAAATACTACATAAACAGTAGTAAACATAAATCACCAATCAATGAATAAATAAAAAAGAAATAAAATATTTAAGAAAAACTAGAAGATTCTATACAAAAGATAAAGAGCCCTAGAAGAATATATAACAAAAAAATGAAAGGAAATTTCTCATGATTTTTTTTCTAGAAAACATAAAAATGTAACTAAGAAAAAAGATAAAAGTAAAAATGAAATAAGTGGAAGAAGGTAAAGAGAGAGGCTGGAGGTTTAAATAAACGAAATGAAGAACAAAATAATCATTAAAAACTACAAAAAGACAAAATAAAATATTAAAAACATCCTCATGGCAAGAGATCAAAGGAAGTAAAGCAATTAAGAAATAACTAACAGATACGAAAGATAGTCATATCTACCACAGACTGTGTCACTAAGAAAAGGAAAATAAAAGGCAAAAGATATTTCAAATTTTAATTTACCGAAATTTCTAAGAACTAAATGAAGAATCTGAATTTGCAGATTATAACAAAAGACTATGTTCCAGGAACTTTTTGATAAATAAGGCTCAATACTGAGTCATAATCTTGTTAAGAAATGAACTCCCCGGACAAATTAAAAAAATCAGAAATAGAAAACAAGCAAATCATCAATGGGACAAATATCAGACTATCCTCAAACTTCTCTGAAAGCAACATTCAAATCCAAAGACAATGAAGCAAAGTCTATAAAGTTTGCCAAGAATATTCAATCCATCAGGATGTCATTCAGATATAAGGACAGCTGGCAAACATTCTTAAACATGAAAGAATTTTAAGTTTACAGCACGCATGAACTTTTGTTGGAGGGAGAGGAGGCGATAAAACCCAGCAATTAAGACTTGAGTCAAAAGAAAGAACCTGAGGGAAATTAAGAAATTATGATTAATAAAAGAGGGGGTAGAGTAGTGCATTCACTTAAATATACTATAAATACTAAAGTACTATCAGAATTGTGGTTACGATACATGAGTGTTACATACGTAGACTATTAAAAATAGAATATAACTTGAAAAATTAAAAGTTGATAAAAAATGAAGTATGAGAGGACTCAGGTCCTCAGCTTTCATAGCAGACTATGAACTGAAATATGCAATTTTTAACAAGTTATAAATGGAGCTCTTATTTTTAAAAAAATGCCATCAACTTATTCATCCTTTTATAATTAATATCCTGTTAATTGAGAAAATGATTCTTTTGGTAAAGAAACTTTTCCTTCTGTTTTTCCATTGTTTTAATTTTGCTACATTTACATGCAATGCTGTAATAAGCAGCCTTATATATCTATGCTTACATACTATTACTTCTTTTCTTACAAATATATTTATAGAATAGGGTTACTGGGTAAATGGGTGTGTGTGTGTGTGTATGCGCATCCATGCAATTATTACTAAAAAACATATGACCATATTGCCCTACCAGAATACTAAAAATGTACATTTCCACTGCAAAAATCAAAGAATCCCATCGCCCATCTCATCAACCCTATCTTCTTCAACAGTACTAGCTATGACTCTTACTTTCTCTTAGTCAGAGACTAGAGAAGTGATATCATGATTAATCTCATTTACATTTCCTTGAATGTTTTTGTAAACATACAATGATCCAATTATCATTTTATATGTTACTGGTAACTTACATTCTTCTGTGAAAACCCTATTCATATCCTCTGAACATGTGCCTATTGGGTCAACTTTTCATTTATCACTTTATGAGAATTACTAAGACAGTAGGGCTTCCTAGGTGGCTCAGTGGTAAGGATCCACCTGCCGATGCAGGAGACGTGGATTCAATCCCTGTGTTGAGAAGATTCCCTGGAGAAGGAAATGACAACCCAGTCCAATATCCTTGCCTAGGAAATCTCAAGAGGAGACTGGCAGACTACAGTTTCCATGGGGTAGTAAAACGGTTGGATACAACTCAGAAACTAAACAACAACAACAATTAAGATAGCAAACGTTGATTTATCAGTCTTTCCATGTTCCATCATGTCCTCCCACATGACTGATTGCATGTTTCCTCAGCTTAACATTAAATGTAGTAATAAACATTTTTTCTATTCTTTCTAAACATTCTATTCTTTCTAAAGTGACCTGTCTTGGTTACAGAATTCTTGCATATGCTTCAGTTCCACTTTTGCAGTTTTCCAAATATTTTTCTAAAATATTAACTAGGTCATCTTTCATCTTATATATCTTTACTCCATTTGGAAAAATTTTTGTATTTTTTTTAATAGTATTGTTTTAATTAGTATTGTTTATCTGGGAAGTCAAGTATATCCTCAACATTCTCATTTCATAAATCTCAATGATATATTCATGCATTTCTTTTTTCTGTATTAACTGGATATTTACATATCCAAATATAATATGGGGAAGTTTTTGATGTTTAGATATCTTTTAAGGGATATTTAAATTTTAAATACTGTTATTCTAATGGAATGATATGCTAATGTTACTTTACTGAATTTACATATTAATTTGAAAAAATTTTTGTGGCAATAATCTCGTGGATTATAAAAAACATGAAAATATTTGGGGAAATATGAATGTCTACATTTAAATAATAGCATTGTAACAGTTAATTTTCTGATTTGATAAGTGTACCAGATGACAATGAAGGATGTGCATAGGAAATTCTCACTGAAGTAATTACAAGTAAAAGTTTATTATGGCTTCAACTTATTCTCAAATTCAGAAAAGAAAAAGAGGACAGAAGTAACTGTGGTGAATTTAAAAAATGGCAGAATTTAGAACGGTGAAGAGTAGTTCTTGTACTACTCATCTCTCTCCTGCAAATCTCAAATTATTTCAAAATAAAAGAAGGATCCTACATCCCTGTCACTGCATGTCTCTCATCCACACACAGGTTTACTGCCCAGTGTGGAGTGACTGTCCAGTAGTTTATATTTAGTATTTTATCAACGAGATTTTGTATTTTTGTTACAAATAACTGTTTATTTTTTAGAGAATTCAACCCAACATAGTATTTTTAATGGTATACAGACTATATTTCTGTTTTCCATTCTTAACTGGCTATTGCTTGCTGGTCAAAAGATAATCTATTAATTTTTTGCATATTTATCTTATATCCAATAAAATTAATGAAGTCCCACTTAATTCTGGTAGAAAAATGTTCAAGAAATCCTTAGATTTTCTTAGATCATAGCATTAGTGACCTGAAAGTGCTATTTCTTTCTTATCTAACATTCATATTAACAGTATCTTGCACTTGCAAGAATATCAAAAAATTTTTGTTAAATATTATTAACAGAAGGTATCAATCACTCTTTTTTTGCCTGATTTTAATAGAAACAGCTTTAAACATTTCAAATGATGTTTAGTAAATGGCAGTAAACAAAACCATCCTAAAGAAAAAGAAAAGCAAGAAGGCAAAATGGTTATTGGAGGAGGCTTTACAAATAGCTGAAGAAAGAAGAAAAGTGAAAAGCAAGGGAGAAAGGGAAAGGTACATCCAACTAAACGCAGAGTTTCAGAGAACAGCACGGAGCTACAAGAAGGCTTTCTTCAATGAACAGTGTATAAAACCAGAAGGAAACAACAGAAGGGGAAAACCAGAGCTCTCTTCAGGAAACTGGAAATATCAAGGGAACATTTTGCTCAAAGATGGGCACAATACAGGACAGAAATGGTAGTGACCTAGAAGACACCAAAGAGATCAGGAAGAAATGGAAAGAACTGTACAAAATAGATTTTAATGAACCAGATTACATGTGGTCAGTCACCCAGATATTCTGGAGTGAGAAGGCAAGTGAGCCTTAGGAAGCACTGTTGTTAATAAAGCTAATGGATGCAATGGCGTTCCAGTAGCGCTATTCAAAACCCTAAAGGATGATGCCATCAAAGGGTTACATAAAATATGGCAGCAAATATGGAGGACCCAGCAGTGGCCTCAAGAGTGGAAAAGGTCAATCCTCATCCCAATTCCCAAGAAGGGTAGTACTAAAGAATGCTCTAACCACTGGACAACCATGCTCATCTCCCATGCTAGTAAGGTCATGCTTAAAATCTTGAACGCTCGGCTTCAGCATTATGGGAACCAAGAATTTCCAGATGTCTAAGCTAGGTTTAGAAAAGGAAGAGGAACTAGAGATCAAATTGCCAACAGTCGCTGAATCATAGAGAAAGCAAGGGAATTTCAGAAAAACATCTACCTCTGTTTCATTGACTACACTAAAGTCTTTGACTGTGTGGATCGTAACAAACTGTAGACAGCTCTTAAAGAGATGGGAATACCAGACCATCTTACCTGTCTCCTAAGAAACCTGTATGTGGGTGAAGAAGCAACACAGTGAGAACTCTGTATGGAACAACTGACTGGATCAAGATCGACAAAGGAGTAAGATAGGGCTGTCTGCTGTCACCCTGTTTGTTTAACCTATACGCTGAGCACAACATGAGAAATGCCAGGCTGGATGAATTACAAGCTGGCATTAAGATAGGCGGGAGCAACATTAACAACTTCAGATATGCAGATGATACGACGCTAGGGACAGAAAGCAAAGAGGAATGAAAGAGACTCTTGATCAGGGTGAAGGAGGAGAGTGAAAAGGCTGGCTTAAAAATAAATATTAAAAAACTAAGATCATGGCATCTGGCCCCATCACTTCATGGCAAATAGAAGGGGAAAAGGTGGAAGCAGTAACAGATTTCCTCTTCCTGGGCTATAAAATCACTGCAGATGGTGGATGCAGCCATGAAATCAGAAGACAATTGATCTTGGCAGGAAAGCTCTGATAAACCTAGACAGTGTGTTGAAAAGCAGAGACATTACTCTGCCCAAAAAGATCCATGTAGTCAAGGCTATGGTATTCCCACTGGTCATGTACAGTTGTGAGAGCTGGACCATAAAGAAGGCAGAATGCCAAAGAACAGATGTTTTAGAACTGAGGTGCTGGAGAAGACTCCTGAAACTCCCTTGGACATCAAGGAGATCAAAGTAGTCAATCTGAAGGGAAATCAACCCTCAGTACTCATTAGAAAGACTGAAGCTAAAGCTCCATTTTGGTCACCTGATGCGAACAGCCAACCCACTGGAAAAGACCCTGATGATGGGAAAGACTGAGGGCAGAAGGAGAAGAGGGCGTCAGAGGATGATATGGCTGGATGGCATCATGGATACAATGGACATCAACTGTTCTTAACATGTTAGAAAGAACCCCAGATGCTGCTTTTTTTTTCCTCCCAATTCTTAGCAAATGTTCCTGTCAAATTTTCTAGTTCACCTTAGATGTGAATTTTTGTAATTTATATAGCTACAACACCATTAATTTTCTCTATGATTTCATGCTTGTTCCACAAAATCAGGAGCAAGTGCCGAGACAAGCACTGTTCCCAGGATGGCTCTGTCACTTGATCCCCCTGTAAGAAGTCAGGAAGAAAGCTGTATGCGCCTTCATCTCCTCTGCAACAACTTCAGGGGTAAAGAACCTTCATGCCTCTGTTCAGCTTCTCTCTAGAAACCTGAAAGATTTCATCTAACACATGGGTTTTCATTTCCAGTAAACCAGCTCTACTTTGCATACAGAAGAGCAAGAGTCGTTCACTAATCTAATTTACTGGCCAAGAACTACAGAGTCTTGCACTATCTTTCCAGAATCCACCATGATACCCTCACAAATAAATTTTTGATTTTTTGATGACACATGATTGTTAAGACCATGCTGCAATGTTACCTCCACAGTTTCCTATAATTAGCGTTTTAAAAAGGTAGCTTCCTCAGCTCACTCACAGGTATAACCTACCTCAAATTCCGCGTGTCTGTGAATATCCTCTGCTCGCTGCCTGCTCAGGATAAACTCAGCTTCATTTGCTACTCTTACTAGATGATCCTTCATTGTTTGGCTAAGCAACCTATGAAGAGATGAACATTCACACATAAATAAATGCATCCACATGACATATGATTTTTCATTGCTCAAAGGTGGTGTATTTTGTTATTTGGGAGAGGGAAGAACTTGTACTGTCCTTTTCTGGCATCATAACAAATGAAGGACTATTATTTCACACTAAATAAATGAAAAACGTAACAGCAAAGAGTGATCTTCTGGTAACAGCAGATTAGCTTTTATCAAACTAACTATCCAACAAAAGCAACTGAAAATGCTAGATTAAATTTATGTTTTAATCTTTTAAGGTACTGGAGAGCTTCCAAGGTAGCCAAGATTTAAGGAGCCAGGATCCCAGAGAAGATGTTCAGCATGACTTTTCCTGTTGACATATTTGCTATTCACATGCAGGAAGAGAGAAGCTAAATATAGCTGTTATAAGTTTTAAAGCACTAGGGAAATAAAAATTGAATTTTACAACCTTTAAAGGTGGAGGGATCCTAGTGGTTTACCCGGGCTTACAGAAGGAGAACTACTCTGTAGGAAACAGATAACAGACCAGTTCCCCAAAACATTAAAACAGACCATCGAACATCATGGTTATGTGCGTGTAGTGAAAAAACTACAGAAAATTTTCAGAATCTCATAGAATGAGGAAAAAAAAAAAATCAAAAAGAAAGATGTAATACACTCATGGTAGGTCACAGACTCATATTAGAAGTGGACTACTCATGTAGTAGACACGGGGTTTTCAGAAGGCCTAGAAGGGCTCCTAGCTAAAAGGAGGCAAATTGTAAATAGGGCAAACTCTAACAGAGATTTTAAAAATTCCAGCTTTGGATCAGCTCAGTCTCAATATATGTGTGTTAGTCACTCAGTCAAGTACAACTCTGTGAATCTGTTGCTCTGTCCTTGAGATTCTCTGGGCAAGTACACTGGAGTGGGTTGCTGTTCCCTTCTCCAGAGATCTTCCTGACCCAGGGATTGAAGAAAGGTCTCCGGCATTGCAGGTCAATTATTTACCATTTGAGCTCCTTGGGAAGCCCCAGTCTTAATATAATCAGCACCTGACCTAACTACTGGGCTTCCCAGGTGTCTCAGTGGTAAAGAATACACCTGCCAACACAAGGAAACATAAAAGATGCAGCTTCAGTCCCCAGGTCAGGAATATCCCCTGGAGGAGGAACTGGCAAAGCACTCCAGTATTCTGGCCTGAGACATTCCAAGGAAAGAGGAGCCGACTGCAAAGAGTCATGTATGACTGAGGACATGCAATCTAACAACTGATCAAACATCAAAAGGAAGTCCTCCCAGAGGAAGATGTAATCATCTAAGGACTGTTAAATACAACCTCCTGCAATATTAAACACAATTTCCAACATTCAATCACCAATAATATAGTGTTGAAATATACACACTACTATAGGTAAAATAAAAACTAGCAATGACTACTGTATAGCACAGGGAACTCCACTCAATACTCTCTAATGACCTATATGAGAAAAGAATTTAAAGAGTGAATAAATGTGTATGTATCGGCCAATCACTATGCTTTACAAAGGAAATTAACATAACATTGTAAATCAAAAGTTCAGTTCAGTCACTCAGACAAGTTGACTTTTTGCGACCCCATGAACCACACAGCACACCAGGCCTCCCTGTCCATCACCAACTCCCGGAGTTTACTCAAACCCATGTCCATTGAATCGGTAATGCCATCTAGCCACCTCATCCTCTGTCATCCCTTTCTCCTCCTGCCCTCATTCTTTCCCAGCATCAGGATCTTTTCAAATGAGTCAGCTCTTTGCATCAGGTGGCCAAAGTACTGGAGTTTCAGCTTCAGCATCAGCCCGAGAAATGAACACCCAGGACTGATCTCCTTTAGGATGGACTGGTTGGATCTCCTTGCAGTCCAAGGGACTCTCAAGACTCTTCTACAACACCACATTCCAAAAGCATCAATTTTTCGGCACTCAGCTTTCTTTATAGTTCAACTCTCACATCCATACATGACTACTGGAAAAACCATAGCCTTGACTAGACGGACCTTTGTGGAAAAAGTAATGTCTCTGCTTTTTAATATGCCGTATGGGCTGCTCATAACTTTCCTTCCAAGGAGCAAGCGTCTCTTAATTTCATGGCTGCAATCACCATCTGCAGTGATTTTGGTGCCCCCAAAAATAAGTCAGCCACTGTTTCCACTGTTTCTCCATCTATTTGCCATGAGGTGATTGGACCAGATGCCATGATCTTAGTTTTCTGAATGTTGAGCTTTAAGCCAACTTTTGCACTCTCCTCTTTTACTTTCATCAAGAGGCTTTTTAGTTCTTCTTCACTTTCTGCCATAAGGGTGGTGTCATCTGCATATCTGAGGTTATTGATATTTCTCCCGGCAATCCTGATTCCAGCTTGTGCTTCCTCCAGCCCAGCATTTCTCATGATGTACTTGGCATATGAGTTAAATAAACAGAATGAAAATATACAGCCTTGACGTACTCCTTTTCCTATTTGGAACCAGTCTGTTTTTCCACATCCAGTTCTAACTGTTGCTTCCTGACCTGCATACAGGTTTCTCAAGAGGCAGGTCAGGTGGTCTGGTATGCCCATCTCTTTCAGAATTTTCCACAGTTTATTGTGATCCACAGAGTCAAAGGCTTTGGTACAATCAAGAAAGCAGAAATAGATGTTTATCTGGAACTCTCTTGCTTTTTCGATGATCCAGCAGATGTTGGCAATTTGATCTCTGGTTCCTCTGCCTTTTCTAAAACCAGTTTGAACATCTGGAAGTTCATGGTTCACGTATTGCTGAAGCCTGGATTGGAGAATTTTGAGCATCACTTTACTAGCATGTGAGATGAGTGCAACTGTGCGGTAGTTTGAGCATTCTTTGGCATCGCCTTTCTTAGGGACTGGAATGAAAACTGACCTTTTCCAGTCCTGTGGTCACTGCTGAGTTTTCCAAATTAGCTGACATAATGAGTACAGCACTTTCACAGCATCATCTTTTAGGATTTGCAATAGCTCAACTCGAATTCCATAACCTCCAGTAGCGTTGTTCGTAGTGATGTGTCCTAAGGCCCACTTGACTTCACATTCCAGGATGTCTGGCTCTAGGTGAGTGTCAGTGACCACACCACTGTGATTATCTGAGTCATGAAGATATTTTTTGTAGAGTTCTTTTGTGTATTCTTGTCACCTCTTCTTAATATCTTCTGCTTCTGTTAGGTCCATACCATTTCTGCTCTTTATTGAGCCCATCTTTGCATGAAAAGTTCCCTTGGTATCTCTAATTTCTCTAATTGTAAATCAAAAATACTCCAGAAGTTTCTGAAATCACCAATAATGAGGTAGAGTAACAGACAACACCATAAGAATGAAAGTCAACTTAAAGAAAATCACAATACTAAAGTTTCATGGTGAAACCAAGCAGGACCCAGTGGAGCTCCTGGGTATGAAAGCCTTTCCCTGCCCATGTTCTTTGCAGGGAACAGACTCCACCCTCCCTGATCTTCCAAGAGTCCCAAACTTCAGATTCAAACAGCTGCTAATCAAGGAAGGGAGGAGATGCAGAGATAAGACAGCCAAGAAACAACAGTGCAGCTTTGAGTCAAGGTCCTGGTTCCCCTCAAGAGGGACACATAACAATATCTCTGAGCTCTAGCCAACAACTGGACGATGTCAGGATTCTTCATTCCAGAGAAGACCACCTGAAGTCAGATTAAAGGAACCAGAGAAACTCATCAAAAGATTACCTGAGACCAAATGAAAGGAGTGCAGGCCCAGCACAAACCCTAATCTTAGCCTTGAACCACTGAACCAAGCCTCAACCTTGAACCATTGCTATAAAACCCCTCCCCAAGTCCTCCCAGGTGTGGACATGACCTGTTTTCCAGGGCAGGTGCTCACTCTGTCCCCTTCTGCCTGGCAAAGTGATAAAGCTAATATTTTCTACTTCACCAAAGCTCTTTTTATTTTCTTGGGCTCCAAAATCACTGCAGATGGTGACTGCAGCCATGAAAATAAAAGATGCTTGCTCCTTGGAAGAAAAGCTATGACAAACCTAGAGAACACATTGCTTCGCCGACAAATGTCCATATAGTGAAAGCTTTGGTTTTTTCCATTTCCACATATGCATGTGGGAGTTGGACCATAAAGAAAGCTGAGCACTGAAGAATTGATGCTTTTGAACTGTTGAGTTGGAAAAGACTCTCGAGAATCCCTTGCACTGCAAGGAGATCAAACCACTCAATCCTAAAGGAAATCAGTCCTGAATATTCATTGGAAGGACTGATGCTGAAGCTGAAGCTCCAATACTTTGGCCACCTGATGTGAAGAGCTGATTCATCAGAAAAGATTCTGATGTTGGGAAAAACTGAAGGCAGGAGAAGAGGATAACAGAGGACAAAATGGTTAGATGGCATCACTGACTCAACGGACATGAGTTTGAGCAAGCTTCAGGAGGTGGTGAAAGACAGGGAAGCCTGGCAGGCTGCAGTCCACGGGGTCACAAAGAGTCAGACACGACTGAGCAACCAAACAACAGCAACAAAGCCAGCGTTAAGAGAATTAAAAGGCAAACTTAAGAATGGAAGAATATTCATGCTTACTATTATATACGTTACCAAACATAAAGTATTATATTTAGAATACTTACAGTAAACATGTAAATTACATCTGAAAGAAAAGGCAATAATCAAAATAATAAAAAGGACCAAACTACACAAAACGCATGGACAAAAGATTTCCAAATGGCAAATAAGTTCATGAAAAGGTTTTTAGGTGTTCAGGATTATTAATGATCAGGGAAATACAAAGTAACACCATAAAAAAATACTACAACTCACTATATTTACAAAAATAGTATCAAATTTTGGCAAGGATGTGAAACTCAGACTCTCATAAACACAAAATACATTTCAAAGAATGATTATAGCAACTTTAGCCAAACACTAGTTTAGTCGCTCAGTCATGTCGACTCTTTGCAACCCCCCATGGACTGTAGCCTACCAGGTTCCTCTGTCTATGGGATTTTCCAGGCAAGAGTACTGGAGTGGGTCGTCATTTCCTTCTCCAGAGGATCTTCCTGACCCAGGGATCGAACCCAGGTCTCCCACACTGTAGGCAGACACTTTACCATCTGAGCCACCAGGGAAGCCAAACACTAGCAACTATCAAATTCCCGTTAAAAATAAAATGAAAGTTTTTAAGTAGTAGAGTATTTATATAATAAGATATTAAAGAATATCTAAAAGAAATAACTACTGTTATGTACAACAAAACTAGTGTTAAGCAAAGGTACATCAAAAATACATACATATAAACCATCTTGTAAAAAACAAATATTTTTTAACTGATTTATGGTAAGAGAAGTCAAGGGTTTAAGAGATAATAAGCTTGGGTGCTACTATAGACCTCTCCATATAATGATTCACAAGGAACATTAGTAATGATCATACATATTTTTTTTCATACATATTTAAATGTTGCAAAGAACTACCTTGAAAATATGAACAATTGACTCAGTGCTGGAAAATGCTTCCATAATACCATTCACCTATCAAATACCAACAGAATGATTCATTCACATAAATGGGAGACTTCTGAAATATGTTAAGTAAAAGTCTTCTGAACTCCGTTCTTTAAAATAAATTGGACAGAAAAAAATAAAATAAAATAAATTGGAAAGACCGGATGGTCAGGGCTAGAATTACGCTTTTTATGTAAATAGCAAGAGTAGCTAAACTGCAATTAGATAATGCCCACTTATAAAAGCTAGACCCAACAGTTATCACCAATGGCATGTCTACAGACATTCCATAGGGTTCTTCTGTTGCTTTATTGCAACTGTTTTTATCAAAAATGTAAATTTAATATGCAGATGCTTTGATATAAAGCAGTCATTACACTCCTAGTAACTTGTCATATGAATATGTTCTCACAGATGCAAAAAGATGTGTGTGTGTACAAAGGAGTTCCCTATAATATATTATTAAAAGTGAAAAACTGAAAAAACAAAAACATACAATCATATTATGCGATAGCATGTCTGCTTGTGAAGTCAGTCACTCATTAGTGTCTGACTCTTCGTGACCCTCAGACTTAGCCAACCAGGCTCTTCTGTCCCTGAAATTTTCCAGGTAAGAATAACTGAAGTGCGTTGCCATGTCCTCCTCCTACGTATCTTGCCAACTTAGGGATCAAAGGAACATCTTCTGAATCGGCAGGCGGACTCTTTACCACTGAGCCACCTGGGAAATCCATAATGAGATAAAAGAACAGTTTTTCCACAATATATTATTAAGCGGAAAAATTTTTGAAGAATATTATGTATAATAAGAATTTGGGGAAAACATGAAAGAAGATATATCAAATTGTCAGTTACCTAAAACAAGGTCAGATTTACTGGAATTGCTGCACATGAGACAAATCAGGCCTATCTATCGACTATTTTTGTAATAAAGTTCTATTGGAACAAAGCTATGGCATACTCATCTGTTGAACTGTTACCTACAGCTGTCATCGTATTATCACACTACATTAAATTGTATAGTACGTGCTCTGTCCATGGGAATTCTCCAGGCAAGAATACTGGTGTGGGTAGCCACTCTATTCTCCAGAGGCTCTTCCCGACCCAGGATTGAACTCGGGTCTTCTGCATTGCAGGCAGATTCTTTACTGAGTCACCAGGAGAACCCAATCATGTTGGAATACTACACTAAGCTGAGAAGTAGAAACAGAGATCATATGGACTGCAAACTCCAAAATGCTTCCTATCTGGCCCTTTACAAAAACTGGTGCGTCTCCCTTCTCTAGAAAGTCAGCTCTGTGTCCTCTTCCTCACATGTCTCCACTCTTTTAGGTTTTACAATAAGCAGTAGTTGAAAGGAAGGACAACACAAAATGTCTAAGGAAAATAAAAGGCTTTCTGCTCTTCTACCACCTTTTCAACGTCTCTATTAAGTTCATATAACAGTATTTATAATTTGGTTCCAGGTCTGTCAGACCTTTCACCAATATTCCCAAATTATCTAGCAGTCACTTTAGAAGTTAACAAAATGTCCTATCTATGATTTTTGGGTAACATCATCAAGGTATTTTTTTCAAATGCTATTAAACGGTACACATTCAGACATACAAATAAAAACAATCCCAAGTGCAATTTTAAAACCTGATAATGAATAATTTCCTATGACACTACAGAGAAAGCAACCACTTTCATGAATGCAGATGTGAAATACTGGTTTGTGCTTCTAAGTTACTCTCTAGGGATCAAAAACCACATCGTGAATTTAACATCAATATACTGCCTCACAGCACTCAAATATTGATTGAATTTAAAGAGTCAATGGCACACCATCCTTCCAGTCCCCAAACAAGGAACTTCAAAGTTATTCTAGTCCCTTCCTCAGATATGCAGATGATACCACGCTTATGGCAGAAAGAGAAGGAGAACTAAAGAGCCTCTTGATGAAAGTGAGAGTAAAAAGTTGGCTTAAAGCTCAACATTCAGAAAACTAAGATCATGGCATCCAGTCCCATCACTTCATGGCAAGAGTGGAAACAGTGGCTGACTTAATTTTTCTGGGCTCCAAAATCACTGTAGATGGCGACTGCAGCCATGAAATAAAAAGAAACTTACTCCTTGGAAGACAAGTTATGACAACACCTAGATAGCATATTAAAAAGCAGAGACATTACTTTTTCCACAAAGGTCCGTCTGGTCAAGGCTATGTTTTTTCCAGTGGTCATGTATGCATGTGAGAGTTGGACTACAAAGAAAGCTGAGCGCCAAAGAATTGATGCTTTTGAACTGTAGTGTTGGAGAAGGCTTTTGAGAGTCCCTTGGACTGCAAGGAGATCCAATCAGTTCATCCTAAAGGAAATCAGTCCTGAATATTCATTGGAAGGACTGATGCTGAAGCTGAAACTCCAATACTTTGGCCACCTGATGCAAAGAGCTGACTCATCTGAAAAGACCCTGATGCTGGGAAAGATTGAAGGCAGGAGGAGAAGGGGACAAAAGAGTATGAGATTGTTAGATGGCATCACCGACTTGATGGACATTGGTTTAGGTGAACTCCGGGAGTTGGTGATGGACAGGGAGGTCTGGTGAGCTGCGGTTCATGGGGTCGCAAAGAGTCGGACACGACTGAGCAACTGAACTGAACTGATATAGCAAAGGTGATGGGACACACACTCCTGTGATATGTCACATTATGTAAGCTCTCTCTTGGCCCACAAGAGATTCTCCAGCCAGCCTTCAGAAAAAAAGCTGCTATGGTGTGAGAGAGCCATGTGACAAGGGGCTAGGATCTAAGATTAGAGCTTAGTGATCTAAGTGATCTTAGTGATCAGCCAGCAAGAAAATGGGGATCTCAGTCCTCCGGGTGAAAGGAACTGAATTCTGCCAACAACCATGTGAGCTTAAAAGAGGATTCCAGCCTCCACAGAAGAACACAGTTTGTGTAATACCTTTACTGCAGACTTATAAAACTCACAGTAGAGGATTCAGCTGAGCTGTGCCTAGATGGCCAACTCAAAGAAACTGCAAGATAGTAAATTTGTGTTGTTTCAAGGTGCAACATTTCTGGGAACTTGTTACATTCCAAAGATAAGCAATATGAATACAGTTAGGACATAAGAATACATGTACTATCATAATTCAGTAGAAGTCAAGGAAACTATCAGCTCCTCAAGATGGAAAAAAGTACCAATAGAGAACTAGAGCATAAAGGTGAGCCTTAAATAAAGGGCAAAAGCATAAAGGAGAGGAAAGGTCATTGTGGAAAACAGTATGAATGAAGTTACAAACAGTGGAAAAAAATGTGTTCTGAAAAGAAAACACCCTTTCCATCATTATTTTTCAAGATGCACACAATGCACAGATATCTAAATAGATAAGACATATACTACTGTCTTTTTTGCGGGGGGGGGAGGGGGGGGACTTTGTATAAATCTAATACATGTTGTACAAAAAAAAAATGATGCAACACTTAAATAAGTAAGCAACAATGGAAACACAGGAACATTTTTCAGTATAAGCCACACCACTATGAATAGTTTATGCACCTGTCTTTACATTTGTCTAAACTTAAAAAAACATAAATGGTATCTGTGGTATGCATGTATACATATAGAAATACGTATATGTGCATATAAATATTTAAGTACATGTGCGTAAAGGAGTCATACTATACTGCGTTTATTATATACTGTTTATTTTACTTAATGGTGTACCATTATCAAAAAGAATTCTTATGGATGGAATATAACATATTAAATTAGTCCCTTATTCATAGATCATTCTTTCCTTCTCTACCTTGACAGGTAATATCATTGCTATTTGCCTAGTTACTGAACCTAGAAATATTAGTCATATCTGATTCTTCCTTCCTCATCATTCTTCACTTTGAGTAGAGCAAGTATGGTCCATTCTACCGCTGTAAGACCTCTCAAGCTGCTTCTCTCTATCACATTTCCCAATGCCTCAGGAGCCCAACCTCATGGCTTCAATTATTACAGTGTGTGTGCTCAGTCACTCAGCTGTGTCCAGCTCTTTGAGACCCCATGGACGGTAGCCCACCAGGCTCCTCTGTCCGTGGGGATTCTCCAGGCAAGAACACTGGAGTGGGTTCCCATTTCTTCCTCTGGGGGACCCTCCCGACCCAGGAACAGAACCAGCCTCTCTTATGTCTCCTGCGTTGGCAGGCGTGTTCTCTACCACTAGTGTCACCTGGGACGCTCCCTAATTATTACAATAGCCTCCAATCAAACGTCTTTCCATTAATCTCATTATTCTCACCAATATCTCAACAGGGGTATTTTTCTGAAATGAAAATCTGATTATGACTGTACATCTTACATTCAGTACTTTAATACTTCTTTACATCTTCCTACTATTCTCTCAGTCAGGAAGAACATCATTTCTTTCTTGCTTATCTTACAGGCAAGGACATCATTCTATCTTGCCTACCTTATAAATCTTTCAAAGCAAAACTCAGGATTTAACTTGATAAAACCTTTTCTGACTATCTGTTTTCCCTCCAAAGAACCAAAAAACCAAAGGTACCTACGCCTCTTCTGTGGTACTTATTATACTGTATCATTCTGTATAACACCATTTCAATTAGGTATTTACAAATCTGCCTTCCATTTCAGATTGCACTGCCCTTGAGTAAATTATCCTTATTATCTCCAGCGTACAGAACATGCCTGATCATTGGTAGAGGACTAGCAGTGCTTACATGGCAAATATACAGTTCGAACATTTGCTTATGCCAGGCAATTCCAGGCTACTATATATGAGGAATACAAATAATCATAAAACTGTCCATGGGGAGTTTACAGTATAACACAGGAAGTTAGGACCACAAGCAAGTAGCAAGGTAACTGTTGTAAGTACCTTAAGGCTCTTAAGCCATTTTCTTATTTTCTTCAATACCATACAGCACATTCCCGGTTTGTTTCCTGCTTAGTAGCTGCTTCTTCATTGTCTCCTTTCCCACTGCCTCCTCCTTGCACTACCTCTAAATTCCATAGTTTCCCAGAGCTCAGGTCGTCTATCAAAATTATTTCATAAATCCAGTGACTTTAGACTCTCCCCTACATGCTGCCGATCCCTATACTGCCATCCCTACATTTGGTTCCCTGTATTTTCCACCCACACAGTAAACTGTCAAACTGAAGTCTTCACTGGGACACCCAATGAGCATTTCAAATTTACCATTTCTAACACAGAGCTCTTGATTTTACCTGCAGAAGACTTAGTAACCGAACAACAAACAACAAAGTCCCCTGAGATATAACCCTAGCATTATTGCTTGATTTACCTTTCCCTCACCTCCAAATCAAACTCATGGAAGCAAGTTCTACTGCTTTAACTCTTAAATATATCACATATCCATCTCTCCATCACCACTGCTCATCACATCAGTCTAAACCTTCACCTCTTGCCTGAAATACTGCAGTAGTATCTTCTATACCTGCTTCCATTCTGCTCCACATGCTGACCCCATCACAACTCATTCTCCGCCTTCCCCCCACCCTGCCTCTTGTTGGCTGGCCCTGCAGCTTGTGGGACTTTAGCTCTCCAAACAGGGATTGATTTCAGACCCTCAGTAGTGCAAGTGTGGAGTCCTAACTAAGCTGAACTATAATTCATAATAATATTCCATAATCCATTCATTCTTTTAAAAGCACAGCTCATGCTATACAGAAAACTGGATAGCCATGTACAAATTAATGAGGCTGGACCTTTACTTTAGACCATGTACAAAAACTGACTCAAATGGATTAAAGATGTACATATAACACAGACAATTATAAAACTCATAGAAGAAAACATAGTGAAAAGCTTCCTAACCTCTGAATTGGCAACGAATTCTGGGACATGGCACCACAAGCACAGGCAACAAAAGAAAAAACACTTAAAAAATTTACAACTTAAAGCATCAACTTAAACTTAAAATTTTAAACTATCAAAATTTAAAACGTCTATGTGTCAAAGGAGCAATCCACAGAATGGGAGAAAATACTTGCAAATCATATACCTTAATAACCAAAATACATATGAAAAAAACTCCCATAACTTCAGTAACAAGAAAAAAAGATAATTCAAAATGGGGCAAACTACTAAATAGCTATTTTGCCAGATAAGAGATAAAATAACTAGTAACACAGAAAACAGACTAAACATCACTGAACATTAAGGAAATGCCAAATGAAGAAATACTACCTCACACCCATTAGGATGGCTACTATCAAAAAACCGAGAAAATTACTGTTGGCAAGAATACAGAGGAATTTAAACCTTTTTGCACTGTGGGTGGAAATGTAAAATTCTGTAGCCACTAAAGAAAGCAGTATGGCAGTTTCTTAAAAAATTAAAATATGACCTATATCTCATATGGCTCATCCATGTGTCATATGCCCCAGCAATCCCACTTCTGCACACACAGCCTAAAGCAGGGGCTAGCAGCATCACACACAAAACCAAAAGGTGGAAGCAACCCAGTGGCTGCCTATCGGTGAAAGAAAAAGTAAAACAGGGTGTGCATACATGATGAAATATTACTCTGCCTTAAAAAGGAAGGAAAGTCTGACAATGCTACAACATGGATGAACCCTGAAGATACCAGGCTAAGTGGGGGGCGGGGAAGCCAGGAACCAAAGGACAATACTATACGACTCTACCAGTATGAGATGCACAGAGGAGGCAAATTCACTGCACACGAACGTACACTGGTGGCTGCCAGGGGCTGGGAGGAGCGAGGAGTGGTACAGGATAGCAAGATGAGGTGAGTTCCGAGTTCCGGGGATGGAAGCTGCTTGCACAGAAAAGGGAATGGACTTAATGACACTGAAGTGTATGCTTTTAAAAGGGTAAAGTGTAACTTCTATATTATGTATATTTTACCACATTTAAAAATAAGTTAAAACCTAAAAAATAAACATTTTACTTAAATGTCGCCATCAAAAAAAAAAAAAAAAAAAAAAACACATAAAACCCTAAGTCATATCACGCCACTACTCTGTTTCAAACTCTGCAACATATTTTTACCAAACAAAATTAAAACTAAACTTCTGACCACAACTCACAGGGACCTATGTGATTGGAAATCTGGATACTTTTGACATTTCCAACCTTCATTCTCTCCCTCAGTCATTTTGCTCCAGCCACTCCGGTCTTCTATTTGTTCCAATAATTCACAAACATCACAGTCACAAACATCCAATAATTCACAAAAAAGGCCTTTGCTCTTGATATTTCCTTACCATACAATGTTATGACTAGATCTGAAACTAGCTACTTCTCGTCATTCAAATCAAGCGTCACTTTTTCACACATCTCCTCTAAACACACTATTATCGGTTTCCCTATAAATTCTTCCCTCTCATAACATTATCCTATATTGTTTTCTTCTAAGCATTTATTACTGTCTTAATTATCTTATTTGTTCATTAACTTATTTATTATTTGTTCTCTCTTCTATCACAGTAAAGTCTTATTCACAGCTGTATCTTCCAGCTCCAGAAAAGTGGCTGACACACAGTCTACAAGAAGTAAGCACTAACTGAATGATAGAAAATGAGTGCCAAACTACCCTAAATCTATTATTTCGTTTTTTCTCTACACCCAAAATTTTAATTTCCATAAGAGCTAGTTGAATCCTCATTCTCTCTAAGGAATATTGCACAATTTTATCTTAAAAGGTCTTTATTTTATGCTGGTCGTATATCTAGCGGTTGCTACATACACAGCAGATATTTCACTTGTTTCCTCAGAATCATACTGTTCACACAGCACACAGCTACGTGTATTACGCTACCCTCTGTGTCAGACCATAAGAGACTGAAGAAGCACGAGCTTTCCTTATTCTTTTTCAGTCAACCACAGCACCTAAGACGTGTTCAGGTAGGCTGTACTTAATCAATATTTGATAAATGGATAGTTTGTGGCAATTCTTTAAAGTTCTCAAGTATCTAAATTTATCTAGGTAACTTAAAGCACAACTCTAGAGCTTTTAGACAACTACCTCAGAAATTTGTTTCAAAAATTTTCAGTACATAATAAAAAGTATTGCTGTCTAACCCTAGTCATTTAAAAGAATATTTTAAAATCTGATTACAATGTACTTAAGTATTTAGTGTTACTTCCAGAGAAGAAAGGAAGCATATACATTTTCCTTCATAATTTACAAAATGATTTTAAAATATAGTATTTTAGAAGGCCCTGACTACATGCTTCTCATTTAAGTTAGACACATAAACATGACTTTTCTTTTTATTATGGAAAACAAAAATGACTCCACAAAATAAGTAATAAGATATCTAAATGAATAAAGCATTTTGCTTTTCTAAGAGGCAAATATTTTCCATCTGTGTGCATATTTTCTCAAATATACAATTTATACAGTATTTAGCAACTGTAATTTTACTTAACAGTTTTCAAAACTATCTTTCCAACAAAGAATTATAGGTGAATTAAAGTTCTAATTGTAATCAACAGTCTCAAAATAGTAGGTTTACTATTTAGTAAATTAAATCTCTAAAATGCAGAGCAAAAAAATGATTCACATATATTAATATTAAGAAGAAAAACTATGTATAATTTATACCTCTAGCACAAGGAGGAAAAAAAACTGCTTATGTCAGCCTTAGGAAACAAACAGCCCTATCAAGTGACCAAGTAGGAAAGATTCACGCTAGCAGCTCAATAAATAACCATAATGATGACAACCGTCTCCCATTACTACATCACAGCCCATTGTCCACATCTGATTATACTAGTCTAGACCTTGGGTAAGCACATACACACATTTTCACCAAGAGTTATCCAATATTACTGCTGTTTCCTGGGCTTTCTATGACCCCCCATTAGCAGTGACTGTCAGATTTCCTCTACTAAACATCTTCACCATTGATGGGAAAGGAAAGTTACCACTTTACCGTAGCCTAACAACTGAGAATATGGAAGCAATGTGTCTGAATTGGAAATCTCTCTTACACTATAATTTCTTTAGAATTAACCACAAACAATAGTCACAAACCAAATCTGAGATGAAAACGTTGTTTCCAAAGTCATCCTTCAGTAATATCACAACTAATACAACATCACTTCTCAGAATATATTTTCATTTATTAATATAATCTTTCTTCTTATATTGCAGTAAAGTGAAAGTGTTAGCTCAGTCGTGTCTGATTCTTTGCGAGCCCGTGGACTGTGCCCACCAGGCTTCTCTGTCCACAGGGTTCTCCGGGCAAGAATACTGGAGTGGGGAGCCATTCCGTTCTCCAGGGGATCTTCCTGACTCAGGGATCAAACTCGGGTCTCCCCCAATGGAGGCAGATTCCTTACCGTATGAGTAACCAGGAAAGCCCTATATGGCAGAAATATTATGTAACTTTCCATGTAACCACCTCTTTGATCACATCACACACAGCATATTCAATAATTCAGTATCACAGAAATTCTTAAATGATCTCTTTCTACTCCTTTCTGAGGTCAAGTCCTCAGTAACAATTTTGAGTAAGATATACAAAAGGTCTAACATCATAGAATACACGAGCATGAAGGTTTAGAAACAGCACACTGATCATCAACAAAAGTATATTTTTAAACAATCTTTTCAACATTCTCTAAAAGGCTCCATATATATTTAAAGCCAATCTAGATCTTTCTTGGTTTAGAAATAGTCCAGGTGGTACCTACTTCTGCAGGCCAATACCCTTTATTAGGAAGACTACAATATATTCATACACTTTACTACAACTGGGACAGAAAGAATAAATTATTTCTCATGAAACTTTAAGAACTCAGTAACTTAATATAAATTTCAAATCTAACATATATATACATATATATATACACACACTAGTCTAGACTTTGGGTAAGACTACAAATATATATATATGATTGATATGTATATACTGATATCAATATACATAAATATATATATACTGATATATATACTTATATAACATATATATATCATATATGTATATATACTGATATCAATCTATTTTTCCAAACTTATTTTGCACAATAATCCCGAGCTGAACATTTTAAAACAATAGCTCATGGTAGGATAGAGGGCAGGATGGAAGCAGATGGGGGTCGCAAGTTGGCATGTTCTAGGTGAAACAAATTCTTAGGACTATAAAATATTTATTCTCAAGAATATGTATATAAAGTGGGAGAGAAGATAGCTTTATAATAAAAAAAGCAGAAACAAGGAAAACCACTCTGTTTACTCCCCACCTGGAATCCAGTTTAGGATTTCTCTGTCACAAAATATCTCCCATCTTCTAACTGCTTCTGTCACCACTTTGTATTTGCTTCGCACTTCATAGGAATATGTCCTTTTAAATTCCACCTTGACCACCTTATTTAAAATTGCAACATTCTCTGCCCCACAGTGCATCTCTTCTCCTTATCTCTGTTTTAACTTTCTCACAGCACATAGCACTTTCTGACCTAGCACGAACATATTAATTTCGTTATCGTCTATGTTAACTAAAACACACGACTAGAGCATAGCGATGTCCACTCTACCCACTGCTTTACCCCCAGAGCCCAAATCACAGACCAGCACACAGCCATCATGCATAAATACTTCAGAATGAATGAAGTGAACCAACTCTGTCTTCACTTTATTTTCATTTAACTTTTCTCAAAGTTTACCTTTCTTTTTCAAGCCCCCTTCCCTGCCAATTTGCCTTTTTTCTATATTCATTTTCATTTAATAAAATAAATGATTCCATTTATATATAAACTATTGTAGTTTTTAACAATCTATAACGTTGTGAACTTCAATACAGACACAAGCATATTCTACAGGCATTTTGAATCCACACATTTTTCCGAAAACCATAAACTTTGGCCTTGCTGAAAAAACTCAACTGCAGTGCCAAACATGTAAAGCCCTTAAACCTAGTAGGATTTAGCATTTTTAGGAAGTGAAAAACATAATTTTAATGCAGCACCATTATTTTACATTGATCATAACAAAACAAGCCTAAAAACTAACCACAAAAAACCGGCATCAACCTGGAAAATTAAAAGTGAAAAATAATTTGACCATATGATTATTTTAAACCAAAACACATGAAGAAATGAAATAAGAAAAATGTGTTTATCCTAATTAAGCGGAGAAAATTCTAGTCCTCTTTAATAAGCCATTAAACTGTAGAAAATAATAAGCAGTAATTTAAATAGTCTAATCTTCAAAAGGAAAGAACATAATCGTTTCTAAATAACCCACATCCATAGTAAATGGAGATGAAACTATACTCTCAACAAATCTTTGAAACAACATCCTATTATTCTACCTTCCAAAATATCTATACAACTGAACAAAGATCACAGCCAAACAACTGTCTATAATATTTAATTGGAGTCTTACTACACACATAATTTTTAAAAATTAACTGGAAAGTATATGGCTCTTTAAGAAACTCTCCAGTTTCCAACAAATCAATCTCACTTTCATTCCAAGTATATCTTTGGTTACCTCAGATAAGACTACATCCTACCTAAACTGTTTACTTAAGAGCAACAAATACCTTTGTAGTTTATCAAAATGTAACCCAAATAATTGCCAAGAGCGTCAGAATAAAATGAAAAATGCTTTTGCCTTCTCTTCCTCCCTCTCTCTCCCTCTTTGCCTTGCTTTCCATTCATTCTTCTGACTTATTCAACAGACATTTATTAGGACTCTGTGATATTTGAAGTGAAGGGAAATGCTGGCGCTACGAAATGACTGTTCAGGAAGCACAAGAGCAATGGAAGCAGTTGAATTCTAAAGAGACAGACAAGCGTATTAGTACTAGAAACATTATGTCTTTTATGAGGGCTATTTACATATTCAGACACAAGTGTGAATTACTGCCTCAATAAGCAGACACTGACTGTCCCCAGGGGATAATTAAGCAATGCGCCCAACAGTATGTGGGATAATCTGCCTTTCTGCGCCTTTCAAGGCTGGGAAAAAGGAGAGACTCCTAGTAGCAAGTTTAAGAGTAAAATCCTAGGAGGCTATAGAAGTTCTCAAAATGTATTTTTAATAAACTAAACCCAACAGTTTAAACAGAGGTCATTTTATAATTACTTATATATTTTAAAAGTTATAAAATTCAAGATGAAAATTTTTATCTTAAAATTTTTAACAGATACTAATCCTTTAAACTAGGCTCCACAGTCTACTGCTGTGCTGAGCTGAGTCGTTCATTCATGTCCGACTCTTTGCGACCCCAAGGACTGTAACATGCCAGGCTCCGCTGTCCATGGGGATTCTCCAGGCAAGAACGCTGGAGTGGGTTGCCATGCCCTCCCCCAGGGGATCTTCCCAACCCAGGGACTGAACCCAGGTCTCCTGCATTGCGGGCGGACTCTTTACTGTCTGAATCACCAGGGAAGCCCCTCCACTGTCTACTACCTTTCTGATCTTTACCATCAAAAATTTAAAAATCTTGATCAGCCAATGGAATTGTGTCTGTTTTTCACTTTAAAACATAAATGAGGAGACAAATGAAAATTTTATGTACCAAAGACAGGATCCCTTTTAAGCTATACAAATTTTACTGATAGGGAATCTGCACTGATTTTTCAAAATCCTAGAGTATAAGAACAAAAATAGGACCATCTAAATAAATACAATATCCAATATTCATCCATTACATTGCTCCTTCTAACACAAGTCAAACAACTGAAGTTATAAGACTTAGTAACACTCACAGAGCTGCTATCACCACTGCCTAGGACAACATCAGGGACTTAAAATACGTAAACTATTTGCTGTCTGGATGTCAGGCAAGCTGGCAGGAAGAAAGAAGGCAACATAGCAGCTGGATCTATTTCTGCTGGCGAAATTAACACCAATATTGAGATACTAAAATTTTTAGAAGAGAGCAATAAAATAATTAAGGGTAACAAAGAATAAGAAGGGCAAAATATGAACTCTAAACCCCTTTATCAAATGAGAAAAGACTTTTAAGGTTTACTGATAAAGAATTTAATTTAAAAATGTAAGCAACAGTTCTACTGGCATTAGTTTTTAATTCACTTTTCAGTTAAATATATTTTTATGTTGAAAGAAAAGGCAACTAACATAAAATGAAATCCAGTACACAAATAAATCAACCAAAGCCCTATATACATAATAATGTTACCTACCACACTGGGTATTTAGAATAGACTTTCTGATTTCCTATTAATGTGGTGCCACAGAATCACAAAACACTCTAAAAGAAGGCTTTAATACACTTTAAACAATTTAAAACTGTTTAAAAAAACCTGTGTTTTTCAGAATGAATAAAACACTTTTAGATCAATGATTTACATATTTGAAAAGTTAACTGAGGTGATAGTGATGATAGTGATTCAATGTATCACAAATAATCATAAACAAAATTTTAATTCAAAAATAACAAAGTTCTTACAAAATGTGGAAATTTATTTTTTTTAAACTTAAATCTTTCATTATATGTTAATATATTTTACTTTGTCTTGGTAAAAACTGTCAAAGAAATACTACTTGATCATGTCAGTGATTACAAAAAATGGGTTTAAAATGGATTGCCATTTACAAGAAAAATATAAATAATTCAACTTAAAACTATCAAAACAGTGTATTTAGAAAGAAAGTATCTAATCAATTAAACAGGTAAGTTAAGAGAAACATTTCTACCAAACAATTACTTATGCCTGACCTAAGTAATTGATTTGTTAATGATACCCACCAAGTCCAATAAACCCCATGCTGTAGTCTCAGTCTATAAAGGTCTACATGTTATTTACACTAATAAAACATTAATCAAGGCCAAAATTTATAGCAGCTACTCTATAAATGAGGTCAAAGCAGGTCAGACTTACATAAAAAGAAAGAGAAAAAAAAGAAAAAAAAAAAAAGGTCAGTCTCTGCAGTGAAAAGAAAACCCTTATTACTTATTCTTCTTGCCCGTGGGATTAAGTCCAATAGCTGAACACTGCTACACAAATACATCCATTGCTACGTAAACTCATTTAACCTCAATGCGCTGAATATTTATAAAAGGAAAGTCAAGCCCACTGATTTTAGAGAAATAAATCTCTAAATTGTTCCTTTAAAATACATTCTACCCTTAAAGAAAGAATAAAAATTTCAAATAGCACTTCCATTATATCAGTAAAGAAAGTTAGTTCTCTTTACACCAATGTTTATTTCTAACATTTGCTAAGGGATTTCTGCAGGCAAAGCACAGAGGTAAAGAAGCCAGTTTAACCACTGGAGGCAAACAAATCCAGAGTGAGAGAGACGTAAGAGAAGAGGAAAAAGGTATTATAAAACCTGTAATCACATGTGATATAAAAACAAAGAAATTTTTCAAATAATTGTTTCCTCAATAAGAAACAGCAAGTAAGAGTAACTCTGGGTAAAATATTTGAGAGTAACATAAAACTCATTTCTTTACAAGACAGATAAAAAAATTTAGTGTAAAATATTTATTATATGTCTATGTATTTTGTTTTCTCTTGGAATTAATATTCAAAGAAATATCACTTTGACTATTGTCAAGATTATCTGTACACACCAAATTTCTGTTTAAGAAATAATGACATTTGCATGGAAAATGGCAGTAACTGAAATAAAAACTGTTAAGTGTTCTTACAGAATCTTATCGATTAAACACCAATACTCATGGCTTTGCTAGGCCCTTCTCCGGCAGCCAAGAATACTACAATAAGCAAGACACAGAGGGCCTGCCCTGAGTGAGCAAGTGCAGGAACAGACAACACAACAAACCCGGGAAGACAGCAAAAGAGAGCGGGAGGAAATTTTTAAGAAATGAGATAAAAGTGACCTGGGTAACAGGATTCAGGGAGGACTTCTGAAAAGGTAACATCTGAACTAGGCCTTAAGTCAGAATGAACCAGACATGTAAAGATCTGGGGACCAACCTCCCAGCTATGGTGAAATAAAGAGGCCAGCAAATCATTTCCTAGATAAACAGCATAGAACTGAAGAAAAATAATCAATTCAGGCTTCTGAAGACTAACAAAAATGAATGAAATGAAGTCGATCAGTCGTGTCCGACTCTTTGGGACCCCATGAACTATAGCCTACCAGGATCCTCAATCCATGGGATTTTCCAGGCAAGAATGCTGGAGTGGGTTGCCATTTCCTTCTCCAGGGGATCTTCCCGACCCAGGGATCGAACCCAGGTCACCCGCATTGTAGGCAGACACTTTACTCTCTGAGCCACCAGGAAAGTTCCCAAACAACAAAATTCACAATAATTTTATTCACAAAAATATGCTAAACATTGAGTAAGAATAAACGGAGTCTGTAGCAATCTTTTCCAGAAATGTCCCACCCAAACACCATACATGTACAAAGGTTCATCAGTTTATGGCTCCTTATGAAACCAGCAACTTCACTTCCAGAGATGGCTGACTTGATTTGGAAGGGAGGACACAAAATGAAGATATTGCATGTCAAGCTGAAAACCAGAAAACCCTACACCTCTCCTAGAATGAAATTACATTTAAAGTTAGAATGAGAGATCAGAAATTAAGAAAGGGATATCCTGAAAATGAATTAGCATAGTAAGAATTTCACACATGGCTCTCTGAGCCATTGAGCACACATACAACACAGACTCGATAATGATCAACAGGAAGAAAAAGCTAGAGATGAAAACAACTGCAAATTTAAATGCGTTCATCAAACCAAACACAGACCTACCAGGCATACATGGTCAAAGTTTCAACAAGAGTTTGACCAACCATTCATTGACCTCAGCGATGGAGAAAAAGCTGTGACCCCTTAAAAGTCAGACTGAAAAAAAAGAAGAATTCTAAAACAGCTAGGCAGCAACATTAATGGACCATACCATAAGAGATCAATTCTGCAAATTAAGCCCAAGCAAGTAACTTTCAAAAGTCAACAAACAAAACTGAATTCAACAACCATAAAAAGAATTGTATAGCACGTCGAAGCACAAATTAGCCCAGGTGTACAGAGTCGGTTCCACATTCCAGAGCCAGTCAGCACGATCCATCACACATAAACAAGCCGAAAAGAAGAATCAACGGTCATATCAACAGACACCGAAAACGCACCTGACATAATTAAACGCCCACTGATGATACAATCTCTCATACACTAAGAACAGAAGAAAATTTCCTCAACTTGATAAAGAATATCTACCAAAAGATAACTTCAAATTTAATGGTGAAAAACTAGAAACTTTCCCATTAAGATCAGTACAAGGCAAGGATGATGCCCCTCTCACCACTCCTCTTCAACATTCTACCAGAGAAAAGCAGACAGGAAAAGGAAACAGAGAGCATACAGATTGGTAGGTAAGATGTAAGGATGCCTCTCATCAGAGATAACATGATCATTTATGTAGAAAACCCAAAACAACTAAACTTATACTTTTATCTCATGCTCTACAAAAACACTGGGTTTAACTGGTGGTTCAGTGGTAAAGAATCTACCTGCCAAAGTAGGAGATTCAGGAGAGGGTGGTTCAATGCCTGGGTTAGGAAGATACCCTAGAGGAGGACATGGCAACACACTCCAGTATTCTTGCTTGGGAAATCCCATGAACCGAAGAGCCAGGCATGCTACAGTCCATGGGGTCCCAAAAGGAGTCAAACATGACTTAGCAGCCACACACAGCACACAGAAACATTAACTCAAAATGAACCACAGATGTAAATGTAGAGGCTAAAACTACAAAATTTCAAAAGATAAAAAAAATTCTAGAACAAAAAGAAAACCCCACTACTTGTTTTAAGCTAAAATGTCTTAAATTTGCCAGCAAATCATAATCCATAAAAGAAAAATATTGGTAAATGATACTTTGTCAAAATTTTAAGCTTCTGATCCTCAGCGAAAATGTAAGGGCAAGTCACAGAGAAAATGTCTGCAAACCATGTATATGACTAAATGGTGCATCCAGAAAAATATAACCTACTGTTTAAAAATTAGATGCACACGGACATTTTCCCAAAGGCGGCACTTGAAAAAACACTCAACAGCATTAGCCATTAGGGGAATGCAAACAAAAACCAGAGTAAGATACCCACCAGGCTAGCTAGGAAAACAGCCTAGCAGTTACTTAAAAAATTACACAGACTTCCCATTCCACTTACCAACTGTACTCCCAGGTATCTACCCAAGAAAAACGAAAGCGCATGTCCACACAAAGCCTCGAACACAAACTCACAGAGAAGTGTTATTTGTAACAGTCAAAACAGAAAGTAATCCAAATGTTCACTGACTAACTGAAGGGATAAGCAAAATGTGGTATACCCATGTAACAGAATACCATTAATCAACACAAAAGAACAAAATTCTGATACATGCTACAATGTGGGTAGAAGCACCAGGAGTTAGTATAAGAACAGTGTTAGAGAAAGTGACAGTGACGCAAAATCTAAAATCAATGAGAAATAAACAGGAGACATTTGGAGTATGGAGAAAGGGACAACAGAGGATGAGATGGTTAGATGGCATCACTGACTCGACAGACTTGAGTCTGAGCAAGCTCCAGGAGTTGGTGATGGACAGGGAAGCCTGGCGTGCTGCAGTCCATGGGGTCTCAAAGAGTCGGACACGACTGAGTGACTGAACTGATATACAGGCACCACTGATGAGGGACGGTAAGTGACACGGTCTACAAACGTAAGATTTAAAGCTCACCAAGATCCTCGTCTGACAATTCCCCGAACTGCCTCTCCTCCTGCAATCTTGTCTTCCACCCTACCTCAGCCATTTACGGCATGGTCATATGCCACAGCACATCATTTCCAATAGCGGAATGGCCTTGGTCTACTTGCCCCCATCTCTTCACTACTACCTCTCATGTTCAGAGCTCAGTCATTCTACTATCACCTCTCTAACAGTCCTTAGAGTTCCAATCTATCCATCCAATCTTTTTCTTTATAGTCACTCTCCAGCCCTAGCTTAACAATTACTATCCTGTGGCCAATGATCATAATCACTCTCTTGCATAAAAGTTTAACTCCCTTGTCTTGCTCACCCATATTCACTTGACAAAACCTAAACCCATTTAAGCCTCTCATTCTACTTCCATATTTACCTTCCAGACTCTACAACTACATGAAACATCTTACCATATTACGATAAATGACCCACCATTTTGTATACAAATTCACCCACTCTCTAACCTACTTTTAAAAATCATTCCAGAAATTCTCACCTATCTCTTCTACATTGATTTCCCCACTTTTTACCACAAAACTGTTCTCTTGCTCTCATTTTTCGAAAACCCTATTTCCTTTGACTCTATTCCCTCCCACTCCATTTTTTTCTCCCCTCTGTAACAAAATTCCTCTAAAGAACTGTTTATACATATTCTAATAACTCCTCTTCTCTCATTCTCTTTTCTAAATTCACTGCAAAGAGGCTTTTTTCCACTCTCCCAAAACTACTCCTGTCAAAATCACTAGCAACTTCTGAGCCTATGGTAAAATCTGTCATCACCTTACCACCTTAATGATTTGATCTAGTCGTCTCAAGACATTAAATATCATCTATATGCTTATGACACCCAAATTTAGGTCTCTAATCTGGAGAAATAATTAGCAACTGTCTATTTAGTATCTCTCCCCTGGAGAAGGAATGGCAACCCACTCCAGTGCTCTTGCCTGGAGAATTCCATGGACAGAGGAGCCTGGTGGGCTGCGGTCCATGGGGTCACAAAGAGCTGGACACAACGGAGTGGCTTTCACTTGACACTTAACATCTCTACCTGGATGTCTGTGTGCAGGCTCAGTCAATTCAGTCGTGTCCAACACTTTGCAACCCCATGGACTGTAGCCCGCCAGGCTCCTCTGTCCATGGGATTCTCCAGGCAAGAACACTGGAGTGGGTTGCCATTACCTTCTCCAGGGGATAATCCCCAACCCAGGGATTGAACCCGGGTCTCTTAAGGCTCCTGCACTGGCAGCAGGGCTTTACCACTAGAGTCACCTGGGAAGCCCTCCTTGATGTCTACTCAAGATCTAAAAACCAGTATTAGACCATCAAAGATTTGATTAAATCCTCAAAACTGAACTCTTGATGTCCCCCAATAACTGCTTTATTAACAAATTTTACCATCCTGATTGACAGAAACACCACCTTTTCAGCTGCAGAGGCCAAAAATGTTAAGAGCAATACTGGACTCCTAGTTTTCTCTCTCAACCCACATCTGATGCATTAGTACTGAAATATCCTACTGACTCTATCTTCAAAGTATATTCACAATGCTCCTACAGTTTACCTCTTCTACTGCCACTGCTTTTCCCTACATGCCCCTATGATTAACTCCTTCACTTCCTTCAAACGGGGCTCACACAGATGTCACTTTCTGGATGACCTATAATATAATCAATCTTTAAACTACAAACTAAACCCTTAATATTTCCTTTAAAAATTTCCTTCAACTTGCTTAACATTATCTTTTTCCAAAGAACCTACCACCTTTCATGTATTATATAAACCATTACTTATTTTGTTTATTGTTTATAGCTTTTCGGTGACTGTTCGAAAGTAAGACCCCCCCCCCCGAAAAAAAAGAATCTTTGGCTGCTTTGTTTATTGTTGTATCCCAAGAATCAAGGACAATTATGATACAAAGTCAGTGCATATATACTGGCTGAATGAATAGATGAGGAAACAGAGGCTCACAGAAGTAACAGTACTTCCCAAATATCAAAGCTGTCACTTAAACCCAAAGTTAACTTCAAAGCTAATACTATTAATCACAAGGCTATTCTGGCTTATCTATTAAATGTAACAGTAACTTGCATAATTGAGGGCATTTACACTTAGTAGAACTTAAACAAAATTGACTTTTATAACAAGTTTTCTTTAAAAAAAAAAAAAAACTGGTGTTAATCAGTGTTTTGCATTAAGTAGAGCAAATACATATTCGATCAACAGCACTCACAGTCTCTTTTTATATATATACACTATAAACACATCTAATACCTCAGTGCTGAAATTCAGCCAAAGAGCTTTTTTCTTGGTGAGTAAGCACTTTGAAATTTTTGCTGAAAGTGAGACTAAATTAGTCATTCACTCATTGAGAAATATTATTGATTTCCCAACACTTGCCAGATTCCAAACTACGATTAGTTCTGCTTCTCACATAGATCACTGTAATAATTTTGTTATTGTTCCTCATTTCAATCAGGCCTCCTCTCCTTCAACCCGTCCTAAGATCACTGCTAGTTATTTTTTCAAAATCCAAATATTACAACCATACTTCTTTTCTAAAAATCTTTCAAAGCTTCCCACTGCCTTTGTTTATATAAGAAAGCTCAAACACCCCACATTAGATCTTTTATGATCCAGATGACCAATTCACATACAACTCACAATTCACACACCCACACAGCATCCCACATCACAGCATCTTCAGATATTATATTCCCTCTATTAAGAATGCTTTTCACACATATGTCTTCTCCAACTTACCCATAACCCCCACTTTTTCAAAGTCTATTTTACTAACACAACTCATCCTTGAAAATACATTTCAGGAATCATGTTTCCCTAGGGAGGTTTTACTTAACTCTGCAATACTAAATTGTGAAGTCTTTCCCTTCATTCTCATTCCTACCTTCTAGCACAGAATTTAGCACTTGGTTGCAGGTTTATTTATCTGTATTCAGTACTAATCTGTGAGTACCTATAATTATTTGATAAGCGGAATAATCTTAGTAGCATTTAATATAAAATAAACAGTTCCTTTTTTTTTTTAATTTTGAAAAAGAAAGTGGAGCTGCTCAGTCGGGACCAACTCTTCGTGATCCCATGGACTGTAGCCTACCAGGCTCCTCCGTCCATGGGATTTTCCAGGCAAGAGTACTGGAGTGGGTTGCCATTGCCTTCTCCAGGGAATCTTCCTGACCCAGGGATTGAACCCAGGTCTCCAACACTGTAGACAGATGCTTTTACCATCTGAGCAACCAGGGAAGTCCATTCTTTACTTTTACTTGCATTTATCTTTGTGACATTTCTTCCCAGGCCATAAGTTTCTGTTTCTTCAGTTTCATCTGGGATATCTTTTTCTTCCGTGCAACCTCCTCTTCTGGTTTAGGAACAATCTGTTCCTTTTCAGTAAGGATCATCTCCGTGTGGCAAGGAGAGCTCATGCAGGGGTTGATCCGACCATGAGCTCTGTAACCCTGAGCAGCATCTTGAGGGCTGTGTTCACCTGAATGTGCTCAATGACCAGAGAATCTACATCTAAGCCCTTAAGCTCAGCATTACTCTGCATTTTTGAGCACATGCAATAAAAGTTCAGCAGACTTCTGAGCCACCGACCCTGCGTCCAGCCCCACCGTCCGGCCTGTGTACACCTGCCAACTCCACCGCTGCAGGGGTGGGATGGCTCACTCTGCTTCTGCAAAGTGACCTCCGTCAGATGCTTGCTGGCTGTCTGGATGTGCACACCCTTCATGGCCTGGACAGTCTCACGAGCGTTCTTAAAGTGAACATGAAGATTTGAACCTCTTGATTTGCGTGATTCTGTGGGGTTTTCTGGGTCGAGTGAGTAGTGCACCATTTTTAGAGGTCACCTCAGCCCACTTACCAAGAGAGGAACAGTTCCCTTTTTTATAACATTAACGAGACAGAGGCTGAATTACTAGCTACTGCTTCAAAATTTTCCTGTAAGTGATGGTGTCTGTTTCTCCATATTAGCCAGAACACTATAAGGAAACATTCTTAAACAGTAACTATGTTCTGAATGCCATTTCCAATAGCAGTCAATCATACCTTTTAATCTATACTCTGGGTCTTTAGTTCAACTAATCCAAAACCGGGCTTCCCCGGTGGCTCAGTTGGTAAAGAATTAGCCTACAATGCAGGAGACCTGGGTTCAATCTCTGGGTTGGGAAGATTCCCTGGAGAAGGGAATGGTTACCCACTCCAGTACTCTGGCCTGGAGAATTTCATGGACTATATAATCCAAAATCAGATGCCACAAAATAGACATAAAGTAGTGCACTCATTGTTTCCTCATTTTTACCTCTTAATTTTCTCACTTTCTTAAATCTCTTTTCACACTTGCATCTTTCTTTTTATATCTGTACTTCATGTTTCTTATTACTGGATTTTCTTTCCCTGAATTCTTCTTCCATTATACCCAGGCCATGACATGAGATAATATAGACATGTTAGTCTTATTATTGCTCTAAAATATAATGGAATTTGAGAAAGATTGAAAAATATTTGTTTTCTCCATATCTGCAAATAGAATCATCAGTTTACTTTTGCCAAACTCAGCCTTACTTATTGAAAAATAAAGAACAGACTTTACCATTAAGCACATAACCATGAAGATAACAATAAAATGATTAAATACTTATGTATTTATAATAATTAATATCTAACTCACTATATTACTGTCTGTAAAATCAATACCAAAAATATCAGTTCAAATAGCAAAAAAGAACAAGATTCTAAAGTAAAATATAAATGGATATAAAATAGATTACCTTCCTTCATTGACAAGTTCAATAAAAGCAAGGCCTGCATTCTTCTGAATAGAATTCTGCCACTCCTAAAAAAATAGTAGACAATAGCTGAACAAATTTCACTTAGTAGGTTATTTCTTTAAAACAACAATTACAGAAAACATCACCCATATCAATTACATACTTTGGCTCTTCGTGGAAAAGTTTTGTTAAACATGCTCTCTACCTAGCAGCCCATGAACACATAAATAGTTGACATTAAAATGGAAACAAAACAATTCAGCAACAGTTAGATTCTAGATAAACTAAATGAGTCTACCTATATATATCTTGCCCTTTTAGTTCTATACCAGTATATCCCAGTAATTTAACTGAAATAGTTTGAAAGAAGGCAGCAAAGACGACCAAGGACAAAGGTTTTGGTTTTGTTTCCTTAAGAAACAAAAGAGAGGAAGATGGAATTAAGTAGCTCCATAAACTTAATAAACAGCACATGTCCTACAAAATTTGATGACTAAAGATTGAGAAAGAGATAAGAAAAATCAATGAATTTGGCTAGACCACTTTTAAAATGGAAAACCAAAAGTCACTAGCCTATGAATTAGCAAATGATGGTGTAAATATATTAAATATTCTTTATGAGTAAGTCACCCATTAAAAAGCTATAGAAAGAAATCAACCAATAGAGTATGTAGGGAAAAAAAAGTTTAACACTTATCTCAAAACAGATATAAAATAAGCATCAATCCAATAAAACTGGGGCCACATCAACTGAAATACATACAGCTAGACTTGAGAAATACCAATGCATGCATGAATGTGTACATGTTTTTTAAAAGCAACCAGACACATATAATTCTTATGTTTCTTAAAACTAAGGAGCCTTATAGTCCACCTACATAATATTACTCAACTAATCTTTTTTTGTTCTTTTATAAAGGCCAAAACAAAAGATAGCCTGGGACCTTAGCACTGTTACCATGAACAGTGTTCACATTTTCTGAATCTAACACCTTTTAGAGTTTTTAACGCTATGTAATTTCATATCCTATATTATGCCAAATTCTAATTTTTCTAAACGTCATCCTTTCTCATCTACTTTCTCATTTTTATCCCCAATTTTGTATTACTTTAAGTTTTGAAAAACCTGAGCTTCCTCTCAGAACTGAAATGGCTGTTTGCCATAATTCTGTTACAGAGTTCTACTTCGTGAATAGTGTAAGCAAGAGCATACCAACTGAATATATACAGCAGAATAAGAAGTAGATATAAAGGCATTTAGATATTTGAGGACAGTAATGGACTAAGACTAAGAAAGAAGATAAAGCAGTGTGTTGTTGAGGAAAGAGCAGGAAATGTAATGTGTTCTTAAGGAACAAGAAGTCATGAGATTTATGTTCTCAAATCAACTATTAACAGGCTATGTCCACAGAAAGATCACTCTACATCTTTAGGTCCTTGATAACGTCTTTAAAAAATTCTTGAAGCTATATGATTCTATGATTCAACAACTTACAAACACCTACAAATTAGTGGCTCATAAGTCCACAATATATACTTTTAAAATTCACAACTGCCAGCCAACTGAAACAACAAAATAAATTATATTTCTTTCACTGAGGTAAATCAAGTGAAGGATAAACAGAATACCCATCTAACTTAAAATCCTTTTCTTTCCAGCAAAATGAAGTAAACAGTTACTACAAAGGAAAGCAACCAAACCCCAAGAAGAAATAAATCTCTGAGAGAAGAAGTGTCAGGCCCTCCACTCTTCTCAGAAATAGGGAGAAGAGAGAAAAAAGCAGAAACTGCAGGTAAAGTTTTTGACCCTGGCCCAGAAATCCACACCTCACCTCCGAGCCTGAGCGCTGGGAGATACCAACCCTCGAGGAGTTGCCCTAAACCCAGTAACGCACGGGAAGAGCAGACAGACAGATCAAGCGGTAGACGACTTAAAACAGCCTCAGAGTAACTCATGCCCTCGCAGAACTCAGAAAATTACAGAATGATGTACAGGTAGTTGAGGCTTTGAGGGGATGAGGGAAACGGCTGTGACGTTTGCTGACAGACAGCAGGGAATCAGAAGGGACGGTAACACCTCAAGGGACGCTCCTGTCAAGAACAGAAGCACATGCCCACTCCTCAGCTCTTACACCCAACAGAGCCCTCGCATCAAGCCACGTGAAAATCTCACACAGCACCGGAGTATACGGAGGTAAAACCTTAAATTAACTGCATTTTCCTGCACATCATTTACTTGAGAGAAAAATTTCACAAAGGTAACTAAATATACTGAAAAGAAAATAGCTACTCTTATTACTAGGAAAAAAGGAATTAGGAAGAAAGGCAAGAGATTACCCCATATATAATTCTCTAGACCAGACCTTTTTTTTTTAAAAGTATCCATCACTTTCCTCAAATCCATTTTGTCTGATTTAAAACCGCAACAAGTGGGGATTTTTGTAAGTCATACAAAACTCCAACTACACATGAAAAAAACAGGCAACAGTGAAGAGATTCAAATTTTCAGTATACAGGTAACCATCGTTTTATTTACACTTATGTAATACAGATCGACTTTTACTTATAATGTAAAAGCAGAAAGTGTCTCATTCGAATGTCACAAAGATTTCAAACAGTATGGTTTAGGTCTGATAGAAAACTAGTTAAAGTTAGTATAACCATAAAAAATTATCATTTAAAAAATTATGATCTCAAATTAAGTATGTCCCACTATTTTTTTCCTTTTAAATTAAAAAAAAAAAAATTGGACATGAGGATATACATAGAACTGGAAGAGTCCAATTTTTCTTACAAAAGTTCAGAAACATATTTATGACTGCTAATACATTTGGATTCGTGTTTTCCCAAACATCACCTATAAACTCATACTAGTTTACTTGTAGGAAAGGCTATCTATTCACATGGAATAAAACTTTTCCAGCAACTGAAAAAATTTAGACAAAATGAGAAATCAAGTGAAAATACAAATTCTTATCTACACTTTGAGTAGTTATAAAAATCTCACAATTCTCAAAGATATCAGAATTTTAATTTGCTTATAATCCACTCCTAATTATAAATTATCTAACAATAAACTATGACACACCAGGTACATAAATACATACTGATAGGAACTCATAACCCAGGTAAAAAAAAAACCTGCAGCCCATGAGAAAGGAAATTAAAAAAAAAATAAATAAACCCAGGTGTTAGTCAAAGCCAACAAGTTTTCTCCGTATTAAAACACCATCAACAATCTGAAAACTGAAACGAAGATCCATGCTCTCCTAAAGCATTTTTCTCCACTTCTGAGATAATTATTAAAGAAGGTGTTAGTCAAAACAATTTCACGAACCACAGCTCAATATAACTTTTTAGTGAGCTTTAACAGCTGAAAGAAAAGCTTAATGGTTATCGTCTTTCATGATCATTTCAATATTTCATCATAATATTTATAATTACATAGTGATGCAAAATGCACCGTACATTTAAAGGTCTTGGTTATTCTTCTCCCAGAGGTATTGATGAAAAACATGTTAAAAGCCTCAAATCCAACCACTAATGCAACTAAGTAATTTTAAAACACATTTCAGCACTTTGGAGAGGAAGGACTCAAAACACAACAACGGAGTCAATAATCTCATACCTGATCTAAGCTGTATTTAATTGGCTATCACTTCCCAGGGCCACAACTGGTGACTAGTCAATTTTTACTAAAATATACTCTTAGCTTAGTAATGCTCTTAGTCATACAACAACAACAACAGGATAATATGTATTAGTGAAATCTATTAAACAGAGTTACACCAATTCTCAAACATGTGTTTTCGGTGGTAAAAGTCTACCAAACTTGGGATGGGGGATAAAAGACTCCATTAGCTAAACTACTTCTGTGACTCCCTAACATTAACAAATAAATAAGGAAAGGGTACCAATAAATGTGCTATAATTTGTAATATTTAACATAACTAAATTCCTTACAGTGAACTTAACAGCTTCCTATAAATCTGAGAACCTCCTACAATATATTTTAGTTTCTTGAATACAGCACATGAAATTGCCTAAATTCTAAAACTAATTCCCAAACATTACCATGTTCTAAAGCAAATAAAACCAGACCACAGATCAATAAGATCAACTACATACATTCCATGATGCCATCTTTTTGGGTCAAACCATCGACATTAAATGTAGTATCAAATTTTTTATTCTGGTGGGCTAGAAAATCACTCAACTATCTTTTACTCTTAATAAAAAAAAAAAGGTATAAAATGAGTGACTTTGGTTAAACATAGGAAAAGAAAAAGGGCAAAGACAGAAAAGAGGGGACAACAATAATGAGAAGCAGCAGAGAGGGAACAAGACAGCGGAGGAGTAGGCAGATGTGGAGTACCTCTCTCTCCACGGATACTTCAGGAACACACCTTCAGACACAGAAGTGCACGCAGAACAGCAGCTGAGAGCAGACAGGAGGACCTGACCAGTGGAAAAGAACATATGGACCCACGCAAAACCCGATAGGAGGAAGGAACTAGGGGGAAAAACAGGAGTGTTAGCAGGATTGGACCTACCCTCAGCGGGTGGGGGAACTGAAGCAGGGGTCCGATCCCCACATCAGAGTAATTGTCTGAGTCAGAGGAGAAGCATTTAAGGCTGAGAGGGAAACAGCTGACCTGGGGCCGCCTAAATGGAATGAGAATCAGACAGTCCTTGCTGCAGCCATGCATACTCCGGACAGGGACGAGGGTCCTCTGGAAGGCGCAGCAGCTGGGAGCTGGAGTTTAGGGATTGTGGAGTGATCCCAGGGTGAGGGCTGCTGCTGACTGTGGAGAGACGGATTGAGGGGATGTGAGGGGGGAGATTGTGGTGGGAAATGCTGGTGGAGGAAAGCCCGGCAGCCATGGAAGCAAGGCATACTGCTGAGTCACGCTAGGGGGTGGCGCCATCACCATAGCCTCTCTCCCCCAACACGCCAGCATGGGCAGCTGAACAACAGAGGGGCTGGTCCATCAAATGCCTGAGGCGCTGAACTCCAGAGCAGGACCCCAGCCAGGGGGCCCCTCTAAGTGCCTGACGCGCCAATCTTCAGAGCAGGACCCCAGCCAGGGATGCCCCTCTAAGTGCCTGACAAGCTGAACAACAGAGAAGGACCCCAGGGAAGGGAGCCCTCTAAGTGCCTGAACCAGTAGAGCTACAGAGAAAGACTGGCCAAAGAGGCCTTCTGATCGCCAGCTACAAGACACTCAAAAAAAGCCTCTGATAGGGCCATAGCTCCTGAGGCGGAAGCAGTCCGTCCCTGCCCACTTGGCGCCGCCAGGGTCCCCAAAAGCCAACCAGCTGTGCCACCTTCACGCTCAACTCTCACTGGGGCAGAGCGGCCACAGGCAAAAAAAGTCTCGCGTCTATGCGCGCAGGGTCGCTTTGGTCGTGTCCGACTCTTTGCCACCCTGTAGACTGTGGCCTGCCAGGCTTCTCTGCCAGAGAACGGGTTTTCTCCAGGCAAGAACACTGGAGCACAATGGCCAATACCGGTTGCCATCCCCTTCTAGAGCACTATCTTTCCTGCTACCAAGCCACCAACCCCCCCTCAGTACCTGGTGCTGCCAGAACCCCTGCGACCCCAAGCAGCTGCACCACCTCCACACCTGACCCTCACTGGGGCAAACCCAAGTCCTCCAGGGCAGCCTCAGGAGCTCCCCACATGCAGAGCTGGAAATAAAACCACAACTGAAACCCAGGGGCAGTGTGGCTAAGGAAGAAGACCCAAACCTCCACACCGGGGCACAAGCTGCAGATTAAATCCATGTGGTCAACTAAGCAGACGGTGTCTATGGAAAACAAAAAAGGCAAATTGAGAGCTCCCACAAAAGAAAAGGCACTAGCTCTGATAGCTGTGGGCACTGGAGGCAAGAACACACAGGAGCAGGACCAGATTAGAATCTGAGCTGCCCCACAGCAGGTCCAGAGGGCAGCACAGTGCTGGAGGACATCCCAGGGAGGGGAGGTGGACTGTGACTTCCAGCGAGGGAAAGGACGCTGACAGCACTGACTCGAAAAAAAAAAATTGTGATTCTTATTTTTTAACTTGTTCTGTAGATACTTTGGATTTTTTTTCTTCCCTCCGCCCCCCGCTCTGTTGCAGTTGTCAATTTCATTGGCACTAAGAAATCCAATTAAGCTTTTGCGATTTTTATTTTCCTCAGTCACATTTTTTATTGTTGTCATAAACTTCTACCTCTACATTGGGCTTTTGCAGTTCTGTAGAGTTTTCCTCGTTTTTTTCCCTCTCTTTTTTAGTCTTTAATTTTTTTAACCTATTATTATTTTTTGTATTTATTCTTTTGTTTGCTTTTTCTACAATTCTTTTTTTCTTTTTTTTCTACAATTCTTTTCCACTTCCAGTTAATCTTTACCATATATAAACCTTCTTTATCTACCTCTATTTAACTTTGCATGTATATTCTTTCTTTAGTTTCTTTCTCTCCTTTCCTCTCAACATATTTGTTAGCTTTATTTTCATTGCTTTATTCCTCAATTGGCACCTTGCTTTAGTTTTGTTTTCCAGCTTGTGCTTCAATTAGTTTTGTTTTGGTACATACAATTTTTGGTTTCCCTCATTTGCTAGGTCAATCTATTATACTTAATTTTTGTTGGACTGTTTTGATTTTGCTTATGAGTATATATGTATATGTGTATATTCAGTCACACTTTTGATGGTTGTTATAAACCTCTGCCTCTACATTAGGATACTGCAGCTCTGTGGAGTTTTCCCTTTTTTCTTTAGTCTTTTTTTCTTTTCTCTTTTCTATAATTTTAATTTTTAATTTTTTTAAACCTATTATATTTTTTCTACATTTATCCCTTTGTTTGCCTTTCCTGCTGTTCCTTTCCCCTTGCTGTTAACATTTAATGTATATAAATCTTCCTCATCTACCTCTGTTGAACTTTGTGTATCTATTCTTTCTTTCCTTTCCTCTTAACATATTTGTTAGTTTTCATTGCTTTATTCCCCCATTTGGCACCGTGGTTTAGTTTTGTTTTCCAGTTTGTGCTTAACTTAGTTTTGTTCTTAACTGGGAAATAAAATTTTTTATTTCCTTTGTTTGCCAGGTCAATCTACTGTATTTTTGTTGGACTGTTTTGACTTTGCTTGAGGGTGTATATGTATATATAAATATATATATGCATGTGTATAGTCTATTATTTTAATTATTATTTGCCTGATTTTATAGCTGCCATTTGTCTGGGGTTCGTCTTTGGCTTCTCGTTGCTGGATATTTGTTTTAGTCTCACTAAATGCCATAATAAACCACTTGTGGAATCTTCATTCCTGATCAGAGATCAAGACCAGAGATCAAAACATGAGCATCCTATGGGATGCAGCAAAAGCAGTTCTAAGAGGCAATTTTATAGCAATACAATCCTACCTCAAAAACAAGAAAAACATCGATTAAACAACCTAACTTTATACCTAAAACAACTGGAAAAAGGAGAACAAAAAAATTCAAAAATTAGTATAAAGGAAAGAAATCATAAAGATCCAAGGAGAAATAAATGAAATGGAAATGAAAGAAACAACAGTAAAGATTAATAAAACTAAAAGCTGGTTCCTTGAGAATACAAAAAAAAAAAATTGACAAACCTTTAGCCAGACTCATCAAGAAAAAAAAAGAATCAAATCAACAAAATTAGAAATGAAACAGCAGAGGCTACAACAGACAATGCAGAAATACAAAGAATTACAAGAGACTATAATGAACAACTATATGGCAACAAAGCAGACAACCTTTGAAGAAATGGACAGATTCTTAGAAAAGTTCAATCTGCAAGACTGAACCAGGAAGAAATAGAAGAAATGGACAGATTCTTAGAAAAGTTCAATCTTTAAGACTGAACCAGGAAGAAATAGAAATTATGAACAACCCAGTCACAAGCGCTGAAATTGAAGCTGTGATAAAAAATCTCCCAAAAAGCAAAGCCCAGGACCAGATGGCTTCACAGGAGAATTCTATCAAACATTTAGAGAAGAACTAATGCCCATCCTTCTAAAATTCTTTCAAAAAACTGCAGAGGAAGGAACACTTTCAAATTCATTCTATGTGGCCACCATTACCCTGATACCAAAACCAGACAAACACTGCTGGGAGCCACTATGGGAGATCCCACCCATGACAAGGTCATGAGGAGAAGACCTGAAACACAAGGCTATTCAGGCTATAAGGGACCCTTCAAGTTGACCCCGGCCTCTACACAACCCTGTATCCTCCCCCTCTTGCTGTTGTCCTTGTTCGTCCTGTTGCGGATCTTTGCATTGCCTGCCGAGAGCTCTCCTGCTCCTCTTTCACTAAATAAAGACCAACACAGAACCCTAATTAATAAATCTCCTGGATGCTGGTTCCCTATGAAGGGGCCAGGGATGAAGGAAATGTTTCAAGTAAAAACCCTTTTGCTGGCACTCTGGCTTGTTTGGCAAATACGTACTAATGCACATGACTGCTCACAACACCTTAATCATAAACAGCATAAAGAAGCTGATCACAAAATGCCCTAATGGGCACAGAGCCCTTCGGGGGGTGAGAAAGTCCTATTAGAGAACACAAAAAACATTATTCTAAAAGTGGTTATTGGATCAATGTTTGATTGCTGTTATTGTGCTGAGGTTGTGCAGTAAAAACTATTGTCAATATAGTTAAGGATTTAGAAAAATAAGAGTTTAGCCCTAGTGTGGAAACAATAAGATAATTGTTAATTTTAATCAACAGTGCTAAAACAGAGGCTGCCTCACCAGAGCCACACAGTCTTTGTGTGGTAAACTTTTTAGATAAATTTAGCTGAGAACTTTTGCAAAAAGGCTGACATTTGGGTTAACAGGTTTGTATTTCTACTATGTTGCAAACTGCTGTACCATGAGACTGCAACTTTTCTGTTTTCTGCTAAACTCAAGGAAAATAGAACAATAAAGAATAGACTACGAAAACAGCTTTGCCTTCACCTAGGTCATAAAATGTTAACAGGCCCCAAGGCCAGAAGATAATGTACAAAGATACACTATGAAAGAAGACTCTCATGAACAAAGAAGTATGCAGAAAACACCCTGGTTTCGTGAAGGACAAAACTGACGTAATGTTAAACAAAACTTTGAATGCTTATCTTTCACCTCCCCTTAGAAATGTACTAACTTGGGGTATAAAAGTTACGGTAAAAAATAAAGCGACGCCAGACTCTGCTGCACACCCCAGTCTGGTCTTTCTCTCTCTCTCTCTCTCTCTCTCACTCGCCAATGCCGTTCATCCTGAGGGTACCCCTGGATCCTGGATCCTGCTGGGGCTGGACCTCAGCAAAACACAACACAAAAAATGAAAATCACAGGTCAATATCACTGATGAAAATAGATGCAAAACTCCAACAAAATTTTAGCAAACAAAATTCAGGAACACATCAAAAAGCTCACACACCATGATCAAGCTGGGTTTATTCCAAGGATGCAAGGATTCTTGAATATATGTAAATCAATCAACGTGATACACCGTATTAACAAATGGAAAGATAAAAACCATATGCTAATCTTAATAGTTGCAGAAAAACACGTTCACAAAATTCAATACCCATTTATGATAAAAACTCTCAAGAAAGCAGGCATAGAAGGAACCTATCTCAACATAGTAAAGGCCATACATGATAAGCCTACAGCAAACATTACTCTCAAATGTGAAAAACTGAAAGCATTCCCCCTAAGATCAGGAAAAAGACAAGGGTGTACACTTTCGCCACTATTATTCAACATAGCTAAATAAACTGAATTTGAAGAAAGTGGAGAAAACCACTAGAACATTCAGGTATGACCTAAATCAAATCCCTTATGACTATACAGTGGAAGTGAGAAACAGATTTATTTATTTATTTATTTATTTTTTTTGAGAAACAGATTTAAAGGACTAGATCTGATAGAATGCCTGATGAACTATGGATGGAGGTTCATCATTGTACAGGAGACAGGAATCAAGACCATACCCAAGAAAAAGAAATGCAAAAGGCAAACACCAAAGAGACAAGCAGGGAGAAAAATAACTAATTATTAATAACAGACAATATTACTAATGGGGTGGGAAGAGGCAGACTGAGGAAAAGTACAACTACTACCATCAGAAAGATAAAAACTTGGTTGTAAAAATCAGGGCAGGGGTACTTTTTTTTTTTTTAGAGGTAATAACTTGTTTATTGTTGTTGATTCTTATTTTAACAATAGTCAAATGTGTGTTGTCACCCCACCCTCAAGATTCCTCCGTTCCTTCGGTAATGTGAGCGAAACCCCAGTAATGTAAAGGGTGCTCCTGCCCAGGCTCCCCACTGCCCCATTTCACACTGCTGTTCAGACACCCAGTGATGTCCGACTCTGTGACTCCACGGACTGCAGCACACCGGGCCTCCTGTCCTTCCCTGTCTCCTGGAGCTTGCTCAGTCTCATGTCCGTTGAGTCGGTGATGCCATCCAACCATCTCATCCTCTGTTGTCCTCTTCTCCTCCTGCCCTCAGTTTCGTGAGGCTGGACAATCTAGTGTCTGCACAGACATGTTTGATCAGAACATAGATTCCTTCTCCCACAGAGAGGGGCACTTTTTTATTTACTCTCTGCCTCTGTATGAGAGATCTCCAAGCCATCAGTGCCCATGATCACAGGCCCTGGGAGCTCTTCTAATCTCTAAGAAGAACTGGAGCTGAAGTTATAAAACGGATTCTTACTGAAGCCCAGGATCATTCGGGAGCCAGATAACCCTGTCTTTGCACAATAGATAAAATTTTTTGTTTGGGAAAAAAAAAAATAACAGGAGTTCTGGCTTGCCTGGTGGCTCAGTGGTAAAGAATCTGCCTGCCAATGTGGGGGACACGGGTTTGATCCCTGGTCCGGGATGATCCCACACACTGCAGAGCAACTAGCCCTGTGTGCCACAACTATCGAGCCTTTGCTCTAGAGCCCAGAACTGCAACTGCTGAGCCCATGCACCACAACTACTGAAGCCTGCACGCCGCAGAGACTGCTCCAGGAGAGAGCCAGCGCAGTGAGAAGCCCGCACGCTGCACCTGGACAGGGGCCCCTGCTAGCGGCCCGCAACTGGAGAAAAGCCCACACAGCAGCAGAGGTCCCATGCAGCCCAAACACACACATAAATTATTTTAAGTAAGAGTTCTCCAGAGAAGCAGAACCAACGGGACAGAGATTCATATTTTATTTAAGAAAGGGGCTCACACGATCATGGAGGCTGACGAGTTCCATGATCTGCAGAGAAAATGAGTAAGCAGGAAACCCAGGAGAGATGACCGTGTAGTTCTAATCCAAGTTAAAAAGCCTAAAAATCCAGAAAACCAATGATGTGGTTCCAGTCTCAAGGGCAACAGGTTCCAAATCCAAAAAGTGACAACGTGCCACTTTTTGTCAGTTTGACGACAAAGGCAGGAAAAAGTGTTATCTCGGTTCCAATGCAGTTAAGCAAGTAGAATTCTCTCTACTCAGGGTATGGTCAGCCTTGGGTTCCAGCCAGGCCTTCAACAGACTGAATGCGGCTGATTCACATCAGGAAGCACGACCTGCTTCACACAGTGTACTGACTTTACATGTTAATCTCGTTCAGAAACTCTCCAAATAATGCTTCACAAAGTATCCGGACACCCCATGGCCTGGTCAAGCTGGAACAGAATTAACCAGCTCTCCCTTTCCAACTCCCCTGAAATCTCAGAAAAGAAGAAAATGCTCTTAGAAATTAAAAGTATAATTTCAAATAAAAATTTTGAAAGAATTATTGGAAGGTGTGATAGAAGGCTCTCAGGAGAGTAAAATAAAAGATAAAATGATGGAAAAAGGAAGAGAACAATATGAAAATTAGATAATCCAGATAGTTCAACATCTACCTAAAAGTAGTTCTAGAAACAGATATGAGAATACAGTAAAAACATTCCCATGGAAATACTTCAAGAAACTTTCTCCGAACACAAGTATATACTTTTGCAGACTGAAAAAGTTTATATAAAATACCAGAGACAGTGGATTCTAAAAGATTCACCCACATCAAGGTACAACCAGTACCAATAAACAATTTTCAAAATAATAAAAGCTCACAGAGAAAAAATTGTAAGAATGATTACAACTTTCAGACTCTAATACTAATATCCCAACAAGCCATCAACAATGGTTTAAAAAAAGACATTTTCATCTAAGCAAGCTCTAAAAAATTCTACATTTATTCTTTTTTAAGAAATTACAAAGGATGTGCCTCATCAAAGTTAATACAGAGACGCCCACTGTCATCCTCCAACCCAGTTTTGCTTTAATTTTTCTATGGCATACTACTGCCACTTCGATTTAATTTTTGCCTTTCTCTTTATTCTATCCTATATTCCGATGCTAGGACAATGACCAACACATATAGAATAAGTGATCAATAAATGTTCGATCAGTGTATCTTTCAAAAAAGAAGGCCACTATGAGTCATAGGATATAGACATGAAAGCATAAGATGGAGAAGAGGATACTTCTAGGTTGATGACAAAAGAAGCCTCCAGGTGACAGCTTTCTACAGAACTAAGGAGTGACCAAATCCAGATGAGAACAGGACAACAGAGAACTCCAGGCAATGTATATCCAAGGAAAAGAACTGAGCCAAGAGATACCAAGTGAGTTCATTACAGTGGCAGAAGTTATATGATTTCAGCGGAAAATTCAGAAATAAATCTGTGGTGGCTACAAAGATTTTAAAGAAACAAAAAAGGTAGGAAATCATTAATTCCAGAAGAAAGAAAGAGAAAAACAAGTGGAAGGGAGGAAGAAGAGGCAAGGTGGTTGGGTAAATATGGTATATTTTTTGTAGGTCTGCATGGATATTTCCATTGTCACAACAATGGTAATGCTAGGGATGGTTGTAACTGAATACTATCATATAACTGCACTGCAAACAAGAGTGTGTATGAGTGGGGAACGGAGGGCAATATAAGTACTCAATAGTCATCTTCCATAAAAGACATTAAGATAATGTTTAAAAACAGAAAAATCTAGAAATAGCTATCATTCAGAAATATGAAAGTAACTAGGAGACAACAGTTAAGAGATCTGAATATGGCTTCTTCCAGAAAGTAGGAATCAAGAGAGAGAATAGTTGAGGCAGGAGACTGCTGGTTTCAGTTTCAGCATTATCCTATTCTTAGATTTTTGAAATAACATATTTTCCTTGATAAAAAAATAAACTTTATATTCAAAAATCACATGTTCTAAATGAAGAATAGTAAATAAACATAAAATAAAAATACACTTTTTTCTAAATGGACAATAGGTATCTGTGCAAAACTAAATCTCTAAAAAGTAGAACAAGCATTCAAGTTTCACAGATTCTGAAATCAAAACTATGAAAATGTAAATACATCAGAAACTATTAAGAATTTTTATTTTTTTAAAGTTAGGATTTTTTATCCTATCAAATAAAATTAACTTCATTGCTAATTGGCAATAAAATATTTTTTAAACTATTGACCTAAGGATCCAAATATAATTTAACTTAAAAAAAGAAAGAATAACTTGTTAACAAAACCTAATAAACTCGTATCAATTACTTCATTTTCCTTAAGAAAAATTAAAATTTTAAAGGCATGTGCTCAGTGCCTTCTTAGTGCAGTAGGCAACACGTCGGTCTCGGAACCTAAAGGGTGTGTTCTTCAGTGAAATATTAGTATTGATATTTTAAAAGAGTAAAGTTACCTATGCCTTTGTAAGGTGAACCAAATTCACTGAATATAGATCCAATTACCTAAGTAGATGTCAGAAACACTGTTAGGAGTCAAGGGAGTAGGCCGCAGAGGAGAGTTCAAACGAGGAAGGGAAGGTATTAACAGAGTTGAGAACCACATTATACATAGGACTAAAGGTCAAAACCAGAGAAAACTAGTTCATAGTCAAGATATAGTAATCTTAAGTGCTCAAAGTAAACTATCAAGAACTTTTCAACAGTGTTTGCACTTTGTGTCAGCACTCTCTCAACAGCACATCCAACACAAACGTGAGGAACCACGTAACGGGAAAGAATATAGCATAATTGCAAACAACAGGTTTTATTCCACTGTCTCTTTAAAGGGCAAAACAAATCAGTATGTGAAATATCAAAGTGAAATACTGTCTTTTGGAAAGCTTTGCTTTCGATGATTTTTGTGAACATACATAAAACTGTACATCAAGTTTATACAAGTATTATGGTTCAGCTTATAAGTTAAATATATGGATAACAACAAGGTAAAAAGAGAAAAGAAAGAGAAATTCTATTAAAGTTAGGTTAGCAAATGGTTCAGTTCTATAATTGTTTATTTAACAAATACTTTTGAATATTTACTATGTGCAAGGAATTGAACAGTGAGAACATAACTTTTTATAGGACTGACAAAATAAAGAATGCAAGGGTTTAAAAGTCCAAAAAGTGGAAATAACCATGCAAAGAATTGTGATTACTGAATAGTTTAAATTATTTGTACACAGTCTATCAAAAAACCGATAATCCCCTGCTGTGATGTTTAAGTATACTTTAAAATTAACTTATTTACAAGTTTCTGTAAAAATATGTTTCTAAGCTTTTCAGAAAAACATATATACTTCAGTCCACTTATTTGAAAGTTCAGTCCACTTATTTGAAAGATATTTGAAAGGTATCTTTCAAATAACTTGTAACCTGGCATCAATATCATCAAGACAGTGCACTAATCAGTAAAGAAAGCTTGATTTCAATAAAGGTGCCAAAGCTGCTCTACCCCTCTCCAGCAACAAGGTCTCAACAGATGATCATCATTAAGCTTGTATCAGGGCTTCACGTGCAGCAGCTATATAAATGTGTCCCGTTAGTACACAGTCAGTCTGTTTGGCAACTGCAGTTCTCCAGACATGTGGCAATGCTGCCCTTTGAGGTCTGAAGTCAAGTCTTTAGGGAATCTCAAAGCCTGCACTGAAATTACAAGGAGTGTTCGTTCATTATGGACTGCTGGAGAGGAAACATGAAAGACGTCCATGAAAGCTATATAAAACAGCTACTTATTTTTTCAAAGTTTTTTAAACTATATCATGGACTCAGCTACAATAAAAAGTATTTAGCAACTGAATTCTTTTTAAAAGCATGACTTTCAGGACATGAGTACAAACAGCTTTCTTCATGTCCCCCCTTCCCCCACCCCAATACACCTAATATTCCTTTTACAGGAATCATCAAGTTTTTTGTGACCTGGGAGAGAATAAAATTTACTTTACACCTCTAAATTCTTTCTACAGATCATTGTAAACTTTTATAAAATGAAGGTATTTTTAGAGACAAAGTTTTCTTTTCTAATATTAATTTTGAATAACATACACAGCTACTTAAACTCAGCCATGTATATGTTTCTTTTTAGACGCCTCATTTTTTTTTATTCAAAAAGGCTGCCTCTTTTTCATTTTCATTCCATTTAAAACTAATAATCATAAAAAGTTGTAAAAACCAAATTATATGAATTACTACCTCATCTATGAAATGGCATTTAGCAGATAACACTATAGAAAGTATATGAAGATTCAAATTTTTTAAATTAAAAGAAGAATTTCAATTAATTGACAGTCAAGAGTTCAAAGAAATTTCATGTCTCAGGATTTGAAAAACAGAATAAATATACTTTCTAATTAATAGTTGCTGTCATTTTAACTTTCTGAATGTATAGACACTTTTTAACTTGAGAACAGTTATTTATTGAATTCTGCAACAAAACAAAGACTATTAGAGAATACTTCAGTAACAAATCTCTAAAATGTTACATAAAATTCATTAGCTTGCCTCAATCATTCCTTGAATTCACATATATGTTGGTTTCTGACAGCCTAATTCCGAAAAGCAATTACAACCTCCATCCATATGTAAAAAGATAACAGAAAGCAAGTACATTAAACCCGTTTAAAAGAATAAAAATCTAAAGAAAACAGATTACGGATGATTTATATGAATGCCTAGTGCTGAAGTTAATTACAAGTAACCCAATAAAATAGTGCCTTTATTATTGTACAGCAAGTAATAGCTCTAGATGTAAAAACCAGAACTCTTTCTGCTGACTTTTGCATGCCCAATCCCACAGCACACAACATTAAGAATTAAACATGTAGTAAATAAGGCATATAGAAAACAGCAGTTTTTAACTAAAAGCAGAAAACTCTCCTGCTGTTTAACCATTTGGAGTCACCCACTCTCACCAGTGACCACTGTAAACTGATACTATGTACTCACTGAGTAAATTCCTCATTTAATAAAAAGTGAGAGCTCATTTCAGTATTAAAAGTTTTATATAAAATGAAAAATAACTGTGAAATAGTATTCAATAGCAGAAAATGAAGAATCATTTATGTTTGTGCTACGAAATGATATGCTCAGAATCTAATGTTTCCAAACCTCATACTACATCTACCAATCAAGATTTGAGTCCTGATTTTAAAGTACGCTATTATATCTGAGACGCATGCATTATGTGCTGTAGTAACACGTTATAGTTGTCAACAGCCACAATCTATAGCCAATCATAGTATATTTAATGACTTTCCTGAAGAGGAATAAAACCTTTCAGGACAGAGTGATTCCATAATTCTTTCAAATGTTTATCAATGCACCTAATGAGATACTAGTTCGTATAAATTTTGAGTTCAAAAAATCCTAAAACATACTATGATAAACATCACCCTTGTAGGTCATTCTGAACTGTAACATAACTAAAATAGTGACATGAATACTTAAAAACCTCCTTTTGTTGTACAAATAACTCAGAAAAGATAATCAAATGGTGGATCTCTCTGGCAGTATTATATTCATATTAATTTCATCTCCATTAGAAATGCATGCAATATTAGCTTATTTAGATTTTCTTTTCTGGGTCAGTAACTTCACAAATTGGAATGTGTCTCAACTACAGTGAAATTCTTTACAGGTAGCGATGTCTATTTCCTGGGGTTCTCAATAGTACCTGACTCAATTTCCTTATAACAAACATTCAAATGCTTGGTAAACAGATCATAATTTAACACTGTGAGGTGAACAAGTGTGGCACCGACAACACTCACTCAACAGATTACTCATTGTTGTGGCTGTTACAACAAATCGTCAGGAACTTGGTAGCTTAAAATACTAGAAATCTGTTCTCTCACAGTTCTAGAGCCCAGGAGTCCAAAATGAGTTTCACTGAGGCAAAATCCAGTATCAGGAGAACCTATTCCTTTCCTCTTCCAAGCTTCTAGCCGCTGTCAGCAGCCCTTGGCTTGTGGCCACTCTGCTCCATCCTCACACTGCTTCCTCCTCTGGGTTCAGCTCACTTCAGTTCAATCGCTCAGTCGTGTCCGATTCTTTGTGACCCCATGGACTGCAGCACACCAAGCCTCCCTGTCCATCACCAATTCCCAGAGTTTACTAGAACTCACGTCCATTGAGTGAGTGATGCCATCCAACCATCTCATGCTCTGTCATCCCCTCCTCCTCCTGTTTTCAATCTTCCCCAGCATCAGGGTCTTTTCTAATGACAGTTCTTCGCATCAGGTGGCCAAAGTATTGGAGTTTCAGCTTCAACATCAGTCCTTCCAATGAACACTCAGGACTGATCTCCTTTAGGATGGACTGGCTGGATCTCCTTGCAGTCCAAGGGACTCGCAAGAGTCTTCTCCAACACCACAGTTCAAAAGCATCAATCCTTCAGCACTCAGCTTTTTTTATAGACCAACTCTCACATCCATATATGACCACTGGAAAAACAACAGTCTTGAGTAGATGGACCTTTGTTGGCAAAGTAATATCTCTGCTTTTTTAATATGCTGTCTAGGTTGGTCATAGCTTTCAAGGAGTAAGCGTCTTTTAATTTCATGGCTGCAATCACTGTCTGCAGTGATTTTGGAGCCTAAAAAAATAAAGTCTGACACTGTATCCACTGTTTCCACTGTTTCCCCACCTATTTCCCATGAAGTGATGGGACCAGATGCCATGATCTTAGTTTTCTGAATATTGAGCTTTAAGCCAACTTTTTCACTCTCCTCTTTCACTTTCATCAAGAGGCTCTTTAGTTCCTCTTCACTTTCTGCCACAAGGGTGGTGTCATCTGCTTATGTGAGGTTATTGATATTTCTCCCAGTCATCTTGATTCCAGTCTGTGCTTCATCCAGTCCAGTGTTTCTCATGATGTACTCTGCATTTAAGTTAAATGAGCAGAGTGACAACACACAGCCTTGATGTACTCCTTTCCCTATTTGGAACCAGTCTGTTGTTCCATGTCCAGTTCTAATTGTTGCTTCCTGACCTGCATACAGGTTTCTCAGGAGGCAGGTCAGGTGGTCTGATATTCCCTCCTCTGGGTGCCTATCTCTAATCTCCCCAGACTCTGATAAGGCTACCCATGGCTACCTTTAGTGGCCATCCAAATAATTCAGGAGCATCCCCTCATCTCAAAAACCTTAACATTATCACACAAAGATCCTTTTTCCAAATAAGGTTAACATTCACAGGTTGCAGAGATTTGACATGGATAACTTCGGGGAGTTGTTTTTCAGAATATCACAAAAGAAACCAAATTAAAAGAAGAGAGAGTGCAAGTTGAAGAAAAGTGAAGTTTACTATTTGAATTCAGCAAAACTCAAAAGATGTAAAAGAAATAAAAGCATTTTTTTAATTAATATATTGGGGTAAAAGTTGGAAAATTTTTTAAGCAAGTCAAATTGGGCTACAAGTGTTGGTTCTAACAGTGATTACTGAGTTGTGACTGGTTTTGTTCTCAGTTCCAGATATTTCAGTACCAAGCTATAAGAAATTCAAATCTGAGCAGAGGGCTTCTCTGGTGGCTCAGACAGTAAAGAACTTCCCTGCAATCTGGAAGACACAGCAGCTTTGACTCCTGGATCAGGAAGATCCTGTGCGGAGGGCATGGCAACCCACTCCAGTATTCTTGCCTAGAAAATCCCATGGACAGAGGAGCTTGCAGGGCTACAGGCCATGGGGTCGCAAGGAGTCATACAAGACAAAGCTACTAGCACTTTCATTCAAGATACAGGAAACAAGCACATATCGTTAAGAACAACTCCTAATAATTAGCAGAAAAGCAACAATAGCACTGCCAAAAGTCCAAATAAATAAGGCAGCAGTTCAGACTTGGTTAAGATACAAATAAGAACTAGAAAGCGTCTTTGTATAAAAAAAAAATTCCCTCCATTATTTTACTTTCTCACTGCCAATGACCAACCTACTGTTTTCTTCCTTAACGTACAAAAACAGAAACCTGTGCTGACAAACTAAACTAGAAATTAGTGCTATAAAACAACAATAGTAAATCTTTTCAATAGATACAAATAGGACACAACTCTGAAAGATGAAGCAGAGCTGTAAGCTTTCTTAGATTTTTCATCTCCTCTCTGGAGAAAAGAACAATAAGAAACCAGAATTAAGTTTGCTCTGAACTCTGTAGTATCTAGAGTAAGAATAACCTGACAAATTAACAAACCCAACAAGACAACAGTGCTGCTTTAACTCAATGTCTAATGAAAATTTGAGCTTCCAATAAAATTTCTTCAAAAATACATAATTACTATCAAAAAGAATGTACTATGCATTCAATATTTAGGACAATGGCATGCATTTTTATACTTTACATGTAAAAGCACATTGTGGAAAGTAAGACGTCAGGAGAACGTGAGAACAGACTCAGGTTTAGGCAGCTTGGTTTTCTGGTTAAATATTCAGAAATTGACAAGAAATACATAACATATATCAAATATCTGAATACTACTTATAAGGCAGCAGAGAAATAAGCATAAACTAAAATAAAATGCATGCTAGAGACCTTGAAAATAAGGCAGTGAAGTTTGAATTTGGTAAGTCAGTAAATGAGAACCTCTCTTGGAAAGGAATTACAAAGAGATTCTTGTTGGAAAATAACTTTCTTGGTGCATAACTGAAAGAGGTAAAAATGAACAGAAAGGAAAAAGGCCACTTCCCTACCTCAGGATAAGCTAGGTCAGAATTTGTGATTCTCTACGGAGACCTTTTTCAAATGATACCTTTTATGCCTGCCTGTCTCCCCCAATTATGACAGGACTCAGGGTGAGAATCATCACAATGAGCAACTGTTGATGATATAACTGATCAGGGAAAAAAAAAAGATGATAATCAGTGACCTCGGTTAACTGTTATAAAAGTATTTCTCAACTATGGTAACACAGGAGGTGTGTTGAAAGTAATGCAGTATACATAAAAAGCACTCACGTATACAAAAGACATCTTTAAGAAAATCATTCAAGTTCTAATCCCTGGAATGACACCCATGTCAGTTGTATTCAGGCATACTTAGCTGACTTCCAAAAGGCACCAATGCTATAGCGAGCACAAGGAAACAGTGAGACCATTAACATGTCTACATGAAAACAGCCCAAAACTGTAAGTTTATGGGCTTTCTCATAGCTCTAACATTCTCTGGTTTGAGATGAAAATTGATTAGACTGGGCATATAGTCTCAGAAAGAACAGAAAAGAATGTGCGAGACTGCAGAAAATAACGGTGGGCAGAAGCAAATATCTGAAAGGTCCAGTATCATGAAAAGAAAACAAAAGACACTCAAAGTACTGAATAAGGAGAGAGGATTTTATGAGCTGTTAAAGACACTTAGATTCAGAATCTAATAACTTTAATTTACAACCTACTTCGTTCAATGGACTGTTCTACATACTTTTAAATACATTGTCTAATATAATCTTTATTACACTCATTTCACTCATAAGAAACTGATTCTCAAGCAAGTGAAGTAATTTACCCATGGTTACAGAGTTAATATGTGGTAGAGGGAAAAACATTCTATCATCAAAGCATTTTCCTGGGCCCAGCTCTTCCTAAGATCCTTTCTAAAGCCTCTTCCTTTTTCCTATTGTTACCCATGATGGAGCCAACAGGCTCCTCTACAAAGTTCACCTCTAGCAACTGAGTAACTACTCGAGAAATAGCCCTCAGGGTTCTGATCCTTGCCTAATCCATGCCTGAATCAAAGTTCAAACTTCAGATTTTGTTAAAACTGCATACATGCTCCTGGAAGTTTGTATTATAAACTGGCAGCTTCACTAAAAATAGTTGCCTGTCTAAAAGGTGCATAATAGATGAAATATATAGGCAACTACTAATATATAATAATTGTCCCTTAATAATATTATATTCTAACTGTACTAAAGAACCATTCTATCTCAGAGTTAACTGAGGTGAATAGTATAAACACTTTAGGGCTTCCCTGGTAGCTCAGTGGTAAAGAATCGCCTGCCAATGCAGGAGACGCAGCTTCGATCCCTCATCCAAGAAGATCCCACGTGTGGCAGAGCAACTAGGCCTGTGCGCCACAAGTACCGAGCCTGGGCTCTAGGGCCTGGGAGCCGCAACTGCGGAGCCCCCGTACTCCAACTGCTGAAGGCCTCTTGCCCTGGAGCCTGAGTTTCACAAGGAGAGAAGTCATCACAATGAGAAGCCCATGCTTCCCAACTACAGAGTAGCCCCTACTTCCAACAGCTAGAGGAGAGCCCATGCAGCAACAGAGATCAAGCACAAACAAAAAAAACTTTTTTAAAGTAAGAAAATATACATAAAAAATAAAATTTTTTTAAAAATTTAAATAGTATACATACTTTAAAAGTGACAGCAAAGCTTAAATCTAGATTTAAGAACTCTAATTACTCTGATTAAAAACATATTTATGATCAAACATATGGTATAATACAGTTGAGCCTTCACAAAGCTATCAGTCTGGTACTAAAACAAAGGCAATCTAAAGCGTTACGCTTTTAATCTAGCCTTTTTGTAACACTTTAACTTCAACAGATTAATTTGAAGTAATAGGAAAAAAAAGAAATAAGCAATAAGCAGTAAAAGCTGAGAAATAGAAACTGAGCTATAATCATAACTATATTAAAACCAAAGGAAAATATTAGGCTTAGGATATTTCCATCTATACATTCCCCCTTTCTTCTAACTCTCTGATTAATCCCAAATTTAAAAGACCAGTTGTAAAACGGTGGGGTGCCAAATTAAAGCACACTTTATTTTCAGATGTCTCCATACTCATAGGCTGACTTCCTGTCAGGAAGAGTTCCATTTCACTGAATACCCCAACCAGCAGGGAACTTGCAGAATTAAGTGCCAGTTGATATTACTTTGTTTTGCATTTACCACCCCTGAGAATAATGTTCAAAGATCTAGTTATATAGTCAGCATGGTATCATCCTTCTGACTAGACTGCCAAGCCACAGGGTGTACTGCCAGTTCCACAAAATTTACCTTAAAAGGTGCTGCTTTCTAAACCCTAGTGTGCTAGTGAATCAACAGGATGCCTGCATTTCAGAATAAATCCTGCATCTAGAGCTAAATCATACTTCTCTTTGGTTACAAAGCACTTTAATGCTGGAAAAGTCTGTAACCAGAGTCAAATAAAGATCGATTAATGTTCACTAATTCATCAACTTAAAATTTTTTAAGTGAAATGCAATAATTTAGTCTGATTTATTACATTTTAAATGTTTTGCTGTTGTTTAAAGACAAATGATTTCACCTTATAAAAACAAGTCATAAAAATCTGAATCAAGGAAAACTAGAATTTTCTTTACCATATTAATATAAAGTATAGTTATTAAGCTGGCTTCAAATACTTGACAACTGTTGTAAACTGTCAAGTAAACAACTAACAATCATTAGTTACAATGTCTCATGATTGGTTAATACAGCTTCAATCTTTAAGTATCCTCTCCAACTCCCACAGACTTCTTATGCTTCAAGGGTCAACCAGTTTCTCCTCATGAGGTCAGCTATTTCTATTGCACACAAAATTGATTCTAAGCATTCTAATACAGCACACCCTAGTCACAGTCTTTGTACATTATAAGGATAACGCGTTCACAGCAACTCTCAGACAAAAAAAAAGTGGGTGATTGTACTGGAAGCCTACTTTTTTGATCCCAGTGTTCATCATCATCATACTGATTCTCACACATTCACAATAAAAATGCTACAAGCACTGAGAACACATCAGAGACAATCAATTTGCATTCATTAATTTCCTATAAATATACTTTAAGGGTGAGGAATAAAAGCATCCAACATAAAAGGAGGGTAACATTATGAAAAGGCTGAAGTATTAAATTACACTGATCCTAGTTGGACCACACTACATATAAACTGGTCTTAAAGAATCCAATGGCTCTTAAAAAAGTCTTATTTACATTGGAAAAAGGATGGCTGACTATAAAGAAAATGGAATAATTTATTGACAACATATCAAAGTATAAATGTAAACATTTAATACATTTTGCAAATTTGTTGCCATGCAAGCACTTTCAGTAATCTTTCTACTAAGATACAGATTTGTCTTTTTCAGAAACCAAGTGAGGTACAATAAGATGTTATCATATTTGGGTAAACATCATTTTTAAGAGCCAGAGGTTCACAGTTGTCATATTCTCTTCATTAGCAGAAGTGGTGATCTCTGAAATGAATGCTGGGTTATTTGAAGCTAGTGAATTAAAAGTGATAGAAATAATTCTACAGAAAGAGGAACACCTACATGCACAAAGTGATTTCTTCATAAAAGGTCATCACTTGAGACTATTTTAACAGGTCCTTTTCATGACTCTTTTAATCAATCTCTTTGAAACCCAAAGCTGACCAGGCAAAGGGATTTAATACGCATCATTTTCTTACTTTAAAACATTTAAGTAAGCATAAGGAAGGGGTTCGGGATTAGGATCTGAAGCCCATACATAACAGCTAAGATGCTTTGCAGATTAAAATAAAATTTAATAGAAGAAAGAAAAGTATTAAATAGGATGGTATCTGTTCCTTAACTAAAATACTTTCTAATGAATCAAAAAACTCATGATTTTTAAAGGAAACTTTACTTAAATAAGGTAAATATATTGATTTATTCAAAAATATCATTAAATGATTTTATTATAATTCTGACATTAATAAACAAAGTACACAAAATGGACAATAAGAAATGGTTTCCTGACTTCAAGGAGTTTTCAACCTAATAAAAAAACAAGATTTATAATACAGTACAACAAGTATGAAAACAGTTCTTGTGTCCATAAATTTTAAGTCTTCTATAGTACTTGTCTCTATAAACTCAGGAGTTCTCTAAATTGATACATTCACAACTTATAACACAATGTTGAAGGCATCTAAGCAAAGAATTACAGAAAAATAAGAGTTAACAGGATTTGGAATTATTTTTATTCTGATTTATTATAAAAGCAAAAATAAAACCCACATATTAATAAATGAGTATTGTTATTATGTAACATATGGAGAGAAAGATTTTCATTTGTTCTAATGCCAAAATTTATGTACATGTCAAAGATAGAGTTCTTCAGACCATATCAGAAAAAGAGCAAATGTGTCTGCCATCTATTAATTTAATGAATGTTCCTAAATATACCTGGGTGAATTTGAGCTACCAGCATTCCATTCTCCACTCACTTCTAGGATTAAGGATTATCAACATAGATTTTTCTTGTTTACTATCTTTAGGAATTGTCTTATAGATAAATTACACTTTAAAAAAACACAAGAACACCACAGATGTCAGTGAAAAGGCCCTGGACAAAGGTGGTGGAGTCACCTTGACTCTTCATTCTGTGACCCTATGTCTTCAACCGTTACTCTTCAGCCTCTTTAACAACGACTTCATATTGTCATTATATCTATGTCTTGACTGCAAGCTACCTCAAATCCTGATTGCTTAAACGGATAAATGGATGACCAAGAAGAACAGCCGTCACTGTATAATTCAGCTGTGTAACTACAAACTATGGCTAAAATTTCATTCTACTAAAAATTGTTAAAAGTTTATTGCTAAAATTTTACTTATTTAACAAATATTGAAATTTTCTTTCATCAGATACTATCATACACCATTCACATATATATTAATTTCATTTTATTTGGACCTCTTGCACTTCATTTAGTGCATAGCAAAGTTCAGTTCTACAAATGGGTCAATAATAATGTATGTAATAGCCCATTAATATAAAATATATATTCTGACCCTGGATTATGGAATTTATGCTACACACTTAAACATGATTAGAGAGCATAAACTATCACAACAGTGACTAAATGTAAAATGTCAATGTAATGTAAGTTAATCAATGTAGGAAACAGCTATATAATCAACTGATGTCAAAATATTTGAATTTATCCTTAACCTTAGGATTAGTTTTACATAAATATTATAAAAATACATGTATGTGCATGTAAAAATAAACACACAATAAATACACACATACTTCTGGCTAGGCTTGACTTGTTCTAAGAAGAATATGAACTCTTAATATAATTAGCTCTGAACATTTATCTCTTCAGAAACAACATATAAATTAAGCCCAAATTACCTACAAAGGATAGAGAACAAGTAATTGAGATAATTTTTCTGAATGAAGTAAAAATAAATAGTGTTTCATGGGGGGGGGGGGGGAAACAGTTGTACTTTTGCAAATCTACTGATTTTCCATAATCACTGTGATTGGAGAGCAGACAAAATCAGAAGAATATGAAAAATGAGGCATTTCCTGAATTATTCTCTGTTTCAATGCTGATATTTATCCTAAATTATATTTTACAAAAATTATCCACGCCCACTATGGCCAAAAAAGGATTCTGTGATCAAATATGCTAATATTATTCCCATACAAATTCAACAAAGTTTATTATGTCCATATTTTATGCATACACAAACACACATACATACATGTATTGACTAAAAGCCTTGAGGGGCTCCTCCAGTAAGATCCTAATTAAATTTAAACCAACATTTTCGAAGCTTATTTTTACCACTCTGCTTTTCTCACAGAACATCCATCATCATCTAACAGTACACACTAGGGTTTGCTAAACTGTAAATTTTGGATAATGAGAACTGATCAAACAATTACCTAGCAATCACAAATCCAATTTGTGATTCCTTATTTCCAAACAAGGAAAATTATATAGGCACAGAAAAGAGGACAGGAAATGCTTTAAGAACTTTACTATCTATTGATCCTGATGAAATTATAAAAAAAAACATAGATGGAACCAGGAAAAAATTTTTGGAATGGAAGGCAAAGGAACCTGAAATGATTTACTCATGAACAGAAATAAAAGTAGAGTTACATTAAACGGGGATTAATAAATAGATTTTTATGTTCCATCCCTATCCCACTCCTTGCCCCTGTGATTCACTTGTTTCTCTTAAAGTCCTCAGAAAACTTCCATGTCTTATCACAATTATTTGCCTCTCATACTAGATTAAAAGCTGGGACCTGTCTTAGAAGCATTCGGTAGGTGTCTGACAAATAAAAAAAGAAATACCACAAGCAGGTATATCCAGGATTCAGGGCAGATAAGCTGACATGAAGCTCTGCATAAGAGAGAGCATTTGAACTGAGCCTGACAGACAGTGCGTGCCCTCATGAGACTGCTGCATCAAAGCTCTATACCGTAAGACTTTCTTACAGGTAAAAAATGCATGCTTAAGGAAGTTAAGACATTTATAAGTTGTTCCAATGAGCAACTGAAAATCTAGATTCCCATTTTGTGCTTATCAAAAAAGATAATCCTCTGTTTTACTGACTCAATTATTTCCTTTTAAAAACCATACCATTAAAACTTTCCAAAAAACCATTAATATTTTCTTAATATTAGATATTGAGTTTTAGTTTAAAAGGCTGAATTGTACCCTAAATACAGCACACTCTTGAGAAGCTAAGCACCACAATTAAAAGAAGTAAATCTCCATATATATTAACTTCTACAATATGAAAAATGCATGCACAGTAATAGAAATCAAATCAGTAGCAACTTGAGGTGAAAAGGGTAGGAATTAATTACAAAGGCTCAGGAACTTTATGAAAGGAAATGGTTGTTACATGTTTGGGTAAACTCCAGGAGTTGGTGATGGACAGGGAGGCCTGGCATGCTGCAGTCCATGGGGTCGCAAAGAGTCGGACACGACTGAGCAACTGAACTGAACTGAACATGGTTGTGTATACACCAAAATGCATTAAACTGTACACTTAAAATACTGTAAAATATTACATATACTGTGCATTAATTATGCTTCAGTAAAGCTGATCTTTTTAAAAGAAGTAAATCTGATTCAGGTAAAAGAAAATGAAAAAAAGTAAGACTCTATAAATGAACATGACACCATAATATACAAAAGTATGAGAATGTATCATAATGAAAAAGACACAAAGGCCAAATCCCAACATACAGTGATTTAGGATCAGTGCTGTGGGTGCGAGCATGCCCAGCCGTGCCCCACTCTCTGCAGCCCTATGGACAGTGACTGCAGCCTGCCAGGCTCCCATGTCCATGGGATTCTTCACGGGATACTGAAGTGGCGATGCCATTTCCTCCTCCAGAGGATGTTCCCAACCCAAGATCAAGCCCACGACTCCTGCAGGGGCAGGCAGATTCTTTACCACTTGAGCCACCTGGGAAGCCCATGATCACTGTCACCATTCATTTATTAATTATACAATTATATAAATATTTAGCTGAAGAGTAATTATGCTGAAAGTTAGAAACACAGAAGACAAAAACACAGTGCTGCTTTAAGAAACTTAAAAGTCTAATAGGAGAGAAATAAAAACCCTAGGCAACTTAAAGAATGAAATTACTGTAAGGTGGGTTAGTGATTGCTCTGGATGTACACCTTAAGTTGAGAGTTGTGGGGAAGAGATGAGTCAACGAAAGCTTTCCAGAAGACACTGCAGTTTAGCTGGGAGCTGAGTCATTTATTCATTCCGTAAACATTCACTGAGCAGCGACCACATGACAGGACAGCTGGTACTAGGCGCACTTCACAGTTTACCTAGCAAACTCGGTACATGAAGCAGGGTACCTGGTACACTAGGCACATGCACTCCAGGCTCACAAGAAACCAGAGTACAGAGGGAGACCAGCAATAAAAAAGCAGCAGATTAGCACATGGGTCCTGAGAACCCATAGCATGCTGAGTGCTAAGATGATGTAAAAAGATCAACTCTAGATATGATGATCTGAGAAGAGGGTGATGAAGATGAGTTCAGAGTGATAAGAAGAAACCTACAATTAAGAGTCACTAAAGTTGAAGGAGGGAAATTGTAAGGAAAGGAAACAACCACCGGCAAGACACAGAATTATGATGGCCCATTTGGGTATCTTTAAATAGTTCACATAGCTTGAGAAGGGATGTAAGAAAAAAGTGAAAGGAAATGAGGTCCAAACAGTAAGAGAGGCCTGAGAGTGAAAGATGTCTGTGTGCCATGGTGTACAGGTAGCTTGCTGCTGCCCCCGCCCCGCCCTCGGCTTGGTTTTCTTTTTAAATATCTATTTTACTCAAAATACTCATCACCATAAAAAGGAAAAGTTCATGAGATAAAAAAAATCAAGAGCAACAACATTAATATCATATATTTAGAGGGAATAAACTCAAAGGGAGAAGAAAACGAGAATCAGAGAAAAGAAATTAGAGTGATGAAAAAGAGAAATGTTTTACTATGAAGAATCAGGAAAAATTTCAAATATAAAACAGACTGTAAAGAATCATATGAGTGGTGATGACTGGTTCTTATGAATATTATTTTAAAATCAATAATTCAGATATAGGAAGAAACAAATCAAAAATGACCAAACCTTTTACTGATACCTCCATACATAAGAAATATTTTCCAAAATACCAACAATCTACATATTCTAATGAAAAGAGTATTAAAGAAAAATCAGGCTAATGCTAGATTTTAAATTAACTTTTACTGCTAATTAATTAATCAGATAGACTGTCAGGCCAGACTACCTGGTACTTCTAGTTTTTCTATATACTCTATGCATTTCTGATAAATGGGAAAAGAATAGATGACCTGGCAGAAGGCTCAGACAATAATTTGTGATTTACAGGACATGAATGCAGCCACCCTAAGATTTATCTGACAGCCCTCTCCGATAGTGGACTGTTGAGTATCCGATGGAATGATTTCTAGTCTAGAAAGTCTACTACTGAGTAGCCATACACATTATTTATTTATTAGATGTTTTGGGTTGAAACCATTTTTAAATGATGCACTTCACAATGCAGAGTCATAAATTTAGCTTTAAACCCAAGAAGGGAGGTAGTGTTATTGGAATGTATGTCAGACTGAATTAGGATGAGCAACACAACGCTTTTATAAAGTGGCCTTGAATGCAATGTCAATTCTTTCAAAAATGATATTAATGTCAAATGAGCAGGATACAAACACTTTACACAATGCTGGAGTAATAGTACTTGAAACATTTATTTAATATTTTCCTTAAATTCATAGAGATTTTTATATGGTTTACATACATAAACAATAAATATTAGGCAAAAATAAGTTACATGCTTCTGAAAAACTGAATCTGAAATACAATTAAGAACTTGTTTGATTCTTTTCTGTGCATCAGAGAGTATACAGCTTCCTAAAAAGTGTATACACACTTATTTGAAAGAAGATTTAAATTAAGCTTTGGAGCTTAAATATTTCCTGAATGATTTTATGAGATTCAACACAGGAATAAACCTAATTTAAAAAACCATAAGTGTGTGTGTGTATAGACACACACACACACACACACACACACAACTTAAAAGAAAAAATAATATGCTGAATAATTTAAGAAAGATTTCCAAATCTAAATAATAATAGCATTTTGCCTTAAAATGCTAAAATTAAATGGGATTAAAAAAATGAAATGGAGCCTAATCAACCTCTTAATGAATGAGTGGATACTGAAAAACATATCCTAGTTGAAGCTTTAACAAAAGATACAATGATCTGTTTGGTCTGAAAGACAGCAAACCAAATGTGGTTATTTCCTCATTTCTTAAATTTAGGCTCTAAATTCTCTTTTGTAATAAAATATGGCAGATTTAAACACCCTGTTAAGAAGACTACAGAAAGAAAATAAGTTTTGAATGGTTTCAAGAAAAACAATCAGAAGATGGCTGACTGTCATGAAATTAACATCAACTAATTTGTAAAGTTTTAAATCAAATTTGCAGATGCTAAGTTCATAAGCATATCCCATTATTTATGTGATTAAAAAGGAGTTTTTGACCTGATCTTTCGATCTTTGGCACTCAATGCTCTCCATCTCTTCCTAAAAAAATTGATTAAAATTTTAGCAAGAGGCTAGCTTTTCACTTCCCACCCTATCTCAGACTAAAATAAATTATCAATCAAACTCAAACCATCCCCACCCAATATCTGCAAAATGTCGACTTCAAATTCAATTTCATATCTCTAAAGCTTTCATGTAAAAAAAAGACAGTTCACTTCTTAACAAAATAAATCACTTTTGCAATTGCCAATCTGACCTCTTTGAATTAGGAAAATTCAAAGTGAAAAATGTAATTATCACCCCAGAACAATCTGTATACATCTGGAGCTAATTCTGGCTTCATTTTTCACATCATTTTTCACACTGTGCTACATCTTATAGAGATGCAATGGAAGTATTGAAGAAGTTGTAAAAAATGTTAAGAACTTCAAATAAACCAATAATGTTTTATTCAAACAAAACTTTGAGACTGACTTTTGCAACTTACTCTAAGTGATCTGCATATCCCATTATATCAGAATAGTATTAAACAGCACCATGACAAAGATGGCAAATAGGTGTATTAGAACATGTCATTCTTTACCTTTTCTGCTTCTAACATTCAACTGTGTAATATACTATATTTGAGATAATTTCATGTATGAAGAATATATTCACATTTTCTATACTAGAAAGTGAAACTTCACTATCAAACTCTACCCATGAAACAATAATATCACACTACAAACAACAAGTTCATACTCCTGGGCAGACACATATAAAACTGGGAGCAAATGCTTCTTAAACCAAGTGCAATTTCATGTCAGTGTAAGAATGGCATATGGTAATTTCCACTTAAGAAATAAACAACCAATTATTTCAAATCAGATTACTCAATGGGAAATTTTATCCAGTCAGCTTTTAAAGAAATGGAGTTTTTAAAGGAGATAATTAAATTAAAAACATGATTCTCACTAAATCTAGAATAATAAGCCCACTACAAACATAACTACTCTTTACAAGTTCATTATAAAAATCCATTAGATGCAATCTCTAGAAGTAATTGTTCTTATTGCATTTTATTGACAATGCATAGTATTGATTTTTCACACCTTCTATGATTCTTTAATTTGTATTCATGAAATGTCCATCAGCACAGTCTAAATAAATTTGGCAATATAGGCACTAAAATGAATAAATCGATGCAAAGAAACATTAATTTTGCATTATCCTTATTCGTCAGGCAAGTAAACCAGAGGAGTTGTAAATGAAGGTCAAAGGTTTTGAAATGGGTCAGAACCCTTGACCTCTAGACCAATACTCTTCCTATTAATAAAGGCTATTTTAAAGTTTTAAGTAGGGGAATTTACTACCAGCAAGATATCATTTTTAAAAGACTACAAAGAAAACTCTCAATAAAAAACATTCATCTGTTTAACTGCTAAATAGAGGGGGGAAAAAAAAAATCACAGGATGCATGATTTTTATGTAAGTTTTTTTTTTTTAATCATTAGAGTTTACCACATGAGGTGTAAGGTTTCTGAACACTGAAGGTAACCTTGGTTTTAGAAATTTATTCACTACATCTTATTATGATGGCTGCCATATTTTTGTTGATGTTTTCCCAAATCTACTGTGTATGTCAAAAATAATTAGCAATGACAAGAATTCAAAATTATTTATCACTCATTTTATAACCTCTGCACAAAAGGGAAGTAAACCTATCATTCCCAGGGGAGTCAGAGTGGCACTCTACAAGGTATAGAAATAAATCTGCTTCTATAACCTTAATACACAAAGCAGAGAAATTGCGCCATCTTAAAATCATTTGATCTGAGCATTTTTAAATGTGGCTTGAAAAACCTGTTTCTCACTCACCTATATACAATTCCTCTCAGCACGTACTTCAAAATTATCTCTTAGTAACAAACACAAGAAGTAATCCTTTTGTAATACCAAGAAATTATTTTAAAACTGCAAACTCAAAACTCTATTATAGAAAAAACTTCTATTCAACAATTTTAACTTTCTTGCAAAATGAATTCATTTGAGAGTTTACTTAATTCAGCATTTATTCTTGTCACTCACCTGAGAACACAGAAGCATAACCAACTCCACAACTGAACTACTAGACTTCATGCAAACCAGACCTATATTAAAGAGAATTTGTTTTTAATTTTATAAAAACAGACAAGGGATTATTTCTTACACAACTTTGCCCAAATTGGTTTTTAAAATTTAACATATTGCTAAGAACCAAACCTATACATATTTAATGAGTAAACAGAACATTCTGTGATTTCTTTAAATTTGGCATAAAAAACACCACAGTCTTTTGTAGCCGATTTCATTTCAGCTTTCAAATTACTAAAACATTAATGACCACTTCATATACAATGACACTGCACAATACTCACGGAAATGTGCACAACATATGCCATATTGACTAATATCATCTAAATTTTGTTTTGGAGAGAGCTGATTGTTATACATGCAGAGAAGGGAAATGGCTCCCTGACCTTTGCTTTCTCCACCACACTCTCTCCCTTCAACCCTCCAGCTATCAATCAAGTTTCCATTTTGTTTCATGGCAGCAGACATCCCAAACACTCTTATTAGTACCTTGACCTGTGACCTCACTCTAAACCTTAACAGAAATGCAGGCCATTGTCTGTTATACACTCTTGATTTTTTTTTAATAAATAAATTCACTTACATTTTCTCATTTATGTTTCAAGTTCACCAAAACTATCTCAGGAAGGAACTTTATATACTTAATATATATCTAAAGAATTCTTTAGTTCTGATTCATAATAAGATTAGTTCAAAGAACATCTTACAACCAATGTCTTATAAAAGCAATATCAATAAATAAAAGAACTAAATGACTATCATGCTAGTAATAATTAGAAAAATTATAATTTTTATTCTATATTTCTCTAAGCAAACATATGTTTAAGTTCAAATTAATTTAAATATAACAACTTAAATAATTCCCATGGGCCTCATGCACACCACACAATTACCTTACTTCTTTCTGACCAAGTTCTTACGGACACCCTACCCCACCCCACTCCCCTTGTTTAATCTTTGCTCTGTAGGGCTTTCTCCTTCCTTCCTTTACTCATAATGCCTCACATCTGCTAATGGCACATGTTGGCATTCTGCAGCCTTACAAACAGCATTCAAGTTCAACAGGTTGTTCACTCCCTTCACTTTTTAGAAAAGGCAGAAGCATTTTTTTCCACATCTGAAAAAATGTGTAAATGTGTAACACAGAAATGATGGTTAATAGTGCCAGCACTGGCATGAAAATTAGCTACAGAACATCTATATGTTGCATTAAGCAAGCAAGACATTTAAGTAGACTCAACTGTAGTTTCTATAGAGCTGAGATGAGCATATGCCCTCAGGCTAATGCCAAGGCCAAAACGAAGGGCACAGCAATACTCTTATTACTGGTGTAGTCTTTATTGGTCTGAAAACCTGTCACTTTTCAGAAAACATGAAAGGAAGTTTCATATATTTCAACTTCAAAAGCCACTACTTTCAGCAAGTAAATTTAGGTCTTTCTACAATTAGGTCATTATTCCTTATTGCTCTGTCCTAGAGGAACCAGATTTCCTACCAACTTTCCTTTCATTGCAAAGCATTTGGGCCCTGATCTAGCTCAGCCTTTGATATCCACTAAAATAGTGAACCATAATGACTAAAAGGAACTTGGGCCATCCAAAGTTAGAAAGATTTATAGGTTTTGTCTCTCTACAGCGTATGGTAAGATATATACTTTCAAAAAATTACTTATTTCAGTTTTATTTCTCAATAAGATTAGAAAACCAGAGTAAGGGTAATACAACCACATTATCAGTGGAGTTGAATATTCAAAGATAGTTAAGATTTAAAACAATATTTCATAGTTTGATTAAAACAATTCATGTGTTTTTTGGAGTGAGGTTTTCTAGATTTCTCAAGGATGGGTAGGGGGCCAGAGTGGATGGGGTGTTAAATTTTAAATGAGAAATGGCTTCAGAAGACAAAAGAGAGTTTACATCTGACCTTCAATACCTTAAATGCCTAAAGAGGATCAATACCACAAACACAAATATAAAACCATGGGAGTAAGTAAATAGGAAATAATCTCAGTAAGGGACTTGGTATCAGATTGCAAAATTTAATCATATCTCTTTTTGACCTGAATTTTTGCCTTTCCGTGACACTGGCTGCACAGATGAAAAAGCAAGAAATGACTTATAAACCAGTAAATCTGTCTTCAGATCTACATTCAGACTTCAAGAATTATCCAAAGGAAGGCCTTCAAACAGCCCTTAGGTGAAGTTCTAAGTTACTGCAGAAGTATCAATTTTCACTTTATGCACACAAATTCTACTATTGCCCCAATCAGCAGAAGGTGAACAAGGTGCTGTAGGTTTAGAGATCTGACCAGACTCATAATCTGACCCTAGGGTTTTATTTTTGATTTTTCACTGATATGGAATTGTAGTCCCTTCAAAAGAAGACGTATTGAGTTATCAACACCAAGAGTTTTATACTCTTGTGGGTGTTTCATGACCAAAGACCACTGCAGCTTCTCCACCTCTATTACCATGGTCTTTCCTTACTACTAAACTCAGAAACATTAAATGAATTACCAGATATTAAGCTATCAGTATCTGAGCCCACTGAGATATCTGAACTCCCATGTATACCATGAAAAGTAGGTATGACCATTTACCATCTGGAACATAAGAACCCAGTTTTTTCCTTTATTTAAGTCACTTTAATCTACACAAATATAAAGGAATGGCATAAACATTACTAGAAGTTTTAACAATAATTTAAGCATAAAATCACTCTTTCTCCATCTTCCAGGTTTTGAAAGTACTTGCCTGTAATTTGGATGCAATTAACTGTTCCCCATGAATCTGTAAACATGATATTCATCTTACAAAAATTAATTATAAATTTAAAATAAACTTCTAATAGGTGCAACTTGATTATTAATTCTGGTTCTTTTTCCCTGCATTTAAGTAGTATGTTTTATCTTTTGTTTCCTCTCGTCCTCCTTTTTGAACTAACATCGTCAAATGCAATATTCTAGGAAGGTTGAATTTTGCCAGGTCACTTTCTCTCCTCTCGAATTCCGAAACATTTTCATCTTTAGGTTACGAACACTATTTAGAATGACCAATCAACTGAATTTTTTCACCTCTATGTGAACGTTTCCTTCCAATCGCCCTTGGGTACAAACCCGCTTCAGTAGCTATTCACCTAGAAATGCACCAGCCAGGCTGCCGTGCAGTCACCACCAGCAGAGGGTGGACACTGCCACAGGCCTTTTTAGCAAAATGAGATGCTCCAGGTTTCTGTCACAAAACATTGTATGGATTTTGTAGAATTAAACTGTTCCTGTTAAATGAAATGATGCTGAGAAAATCAATTTCTTTTTTGCCCACAGAAATACAGTATGCACTAATGAAGTCTTGAGTTTGATAAAAATTATGGATACTGCTCCCTGTCTCTTAAAATTCAGCCACAGATGGTCCAGTACGTATAAAATGTCTTCTCCTATCAATTTTTTTTCACCTCACCATTATGGGCAGAAAATAGAAAATTCTGATTTAACTATATTCAGTGAAAGTTAAAAGACACAAAGCTGGTATCCACAGACTTCTTTTATACCAATATTTCTCAATAATTTTTGAAGAGCCTAAAGAGCATTTCATACCATTTTTTCTTAATTGTGATCCTACGAAATTTTAATCCTAAAAATAAACTATACAGATGTACTGTGAAAGTGAAAGTCACTCAGTCATGTCCAGCTCTTTGCAACCCCATGGACAACAGTCCATGAAATTCTCCAGGCCAGAATACTGGAGTGGGTAGCCTTTCCCTACTCCAGGGGATCTTCCCAACCAGGGATCGAAGCCAGGTCTCCCACAATGCAGGCGGCCTCTTTACCAGCTGAGCCACAGGGGAAGCCCCAGATGTACTGTGGTCTATTGGAAAGTCAAAAACAACTGTAATACCTAAGATGTTTTTGCCCTCCCCAAATACCAGCTTTTAATCCAATTGAGAAAACAAGTTTATATCTTCTTAACACACAATGCAATACTTTGGCAACATAGTAAGAAAACAGAGAGTGATGTAAGATTGATGATTTGGTTTCCTAGTTCACCCTGATGCTGGGAACAGTTCTAATATCTGTGTTTTCTTACTGTTTTAGTCCGTAACAGAATTAGAAATAACTGATGAGTAATGATAATTAGCAAAATGTTTTAACATACAGGAAAATTAAGATCACAAAAGGCTCATAATGAACCTTAGATTTATTTTAAAAGCCAAATGAAATCATTTAAGGTAATTATCAGATAGAACAAACTATATTTACAAGTAATAATCTTTTTGTTTTCAAAAGACTTCTTTAAAAACAATAAAAGTAATAAAACATCAATTCTTACAAAGGGTTATAGCTACTTGAAAAGGGGCATTAATACTACTAAAATTGAGCCAATCAGAAATATGCGACTCTAGGCATGATATAACATGAATTATCACATCTAACTAAACTTCAAGCCATCGGAAAACACAGAGACTAGAGAGACTGTTAAATGACATCACCAAGAACAGCCACAGAGTCCCAAAATACGGAAACACTCCACAGAACCACCAGCCCTGCTTCTGCAGCAAGCCAGTAACACGAAATCCAAGGAATACTGGGAAACTATTTGACACTAGCATGAATTTAAGAGACATATCAAATGAAAAAAAAGGATTTTTTTGGATCTTAACTGGAAGAAAATCAATTATATAAAAATACCTTTTAAATAAAGATGAATATGGACTCAGTATTAAAGGACACTATAGAATTATTATTAATATTACTGGGTATAAGAGAAACAATTATGTGAGAAAGTATCTTTTTTACATGAATTATTAATTATTTAGAGGTGAAATTACATGATGTCTGTGCTTGCTTTAAAGACTAAAGGAAAACAAAAGTGAGGTGGATGTAACAGTTATGGCAAAACAAAGATGGTACAGGTAGTCAGCAATATATAAATATTGCAACTCACACTTTGTAAATATTTTAAATGCTCATTAAAATTATTAATAAAAATAATTTAAAAATTTTAAAGTAATAAGGTTTCAAGTACCTGGTCACACAGCTAGTGACCAACAGGGGCTGCAGGCACCTGCCTTTTTTTTAATGGCCACACCACACAGCATGTGGGATCTTCTCCAACCGGGGATCAAACTCTGCAGTGGAAGCAGGGAGTCTTAACTGCTGGACCACCAGATATATCCCTTCTCCTGACATTTTTAGTTTAAAACTTTTTCAATAGAACTATGCTGCAATAACCTTCCCCTCAAAACTTCTCTGTTTTACAATGCATAAAATTACCACCCAAAGGATTCCTCACAACTTAAAATATATTTGCTATATAAAACTCTTAGATCTATTTGTTATTTTTATGAACACAGTCCAGTGAGTAGGCAAGGATCTAGTTACTTTTTATAGATGATCAAAAGTATATCATCCTCCTTTTTATCACATTATCAGAGTTTATCAATAACAAATTGATTCTAAATTAAATTTTGTTCAAGGATCTAGAATTGTCAAGTTTAGTACTTCTGAGTATCTAAGAAGATCCTATTGTGCTAGGTCTATTATAAACTTCAAAGATCAACTAAACAGCAAAAATGTATTGCTATACTGAAAGGCTATAATTAATACAATCATTTTAGCATTATAAAATGAAATATAAGTAACAAGTAGTCATACCACTTTAATAGAATAAATGTTTGATACATGAAGCATAAATTAGGGTGAATTCCTTCAATGTTATAAATTCACTTCCTTTCAGATTTTATTGCTTCATTATGTCAAACAGTCCTTGGCTAAATAATTATATCCTTCAGCAGATACAGTAAATTTCTACCCCAAATTTGGTTCAATGTTTCTAAAACCTGAACTTTTTTCCTACATAAATTCAATGCTACTCCTTGATTATATGAAAATGATATCAATCATCACCAACCCAATACATATTTACAGCAGGGATGAAGATGAAATTATTTCATTAGCTAATAACTATTTCTTATAGACAGATATTTTAAGAGCCAAATAAAGTGCTGATATCCCATAGTTAACACTCAAATAAGGATATCTTGAATTATTAACCTATCTATAACTTTCATTAAAAGAGGGGTTTTTTCACAAGTTTTAAGAAATTCCATAGATAACCTAGTGACTGACTGCCCAACAAAAAGTCATGATAACTAAAGCTTAAGTTGATATTTAAAGATACTACAGTACAGATAATTGTGCTTTCCCATGATTTTTCAGCTTTACAAGAATACATGTCTTATCCATAAAACATCAAATCTGGATACAGACAAGCCAGATTTAGTGAACAAACACTCCAAACAGCTTTGAATGAAAAGACCAATTTGACATTATCATTGATGAAAGTCCTCTAGCTTCTCCTTTAAAAAATGTTAGTTATGGGAATGAAGAATGGTGTTTTGAAGACAGTCTGTTAAGCTCAAATAATAAATCTAATTGTTTGAAAAGCTGATCTCTATTGAATTGATTTCTATTGTCTGAGAAATTCAAGGTAAGTCAACTTTCACTTGGTGAGTTAGCTTCTTGAATATTAGAAAACACTTAATCTCACAAGTGCTTCATGCTTTAAAAAAAAGAGAAAAGAAAAGCCCCAATACCTCGGATGGTTTCCAATCTGCACAGCAATTTACTTCTGCACATTATCTAGTTTGACAGAATCTCAAAGTACCCTACGTAGAAAAGATCAAGTAATCTAGGTATGATACAAGCAAGAGAGAGAAAATACTATTGCTTTTTCTCTTTATTCGTGAAACAGAACTCCACCAGTAAAGACTAATAATGCATTCCTCAATTTCATAACATGTGGCAATACACTGTTGTTTACATAGATCTTAAATTCAAGTAAAATCTCAGGCAAATACACCACTTATTGCTGTTAACACTAGTCTCTCGAATTCTCAATTTTCATGGTTAATTTTAATGTATTAAACATATATTACTTGCATTCAATACATTTTCTTTCCTTTATTGTTCCCCAAAACACACAGTAAGAAACCTGCTGCATTCCAATCAGTGACTAAAAAAAACCTTGAAAATTTAGAATATCAGCCATGCTATATTCTTTAAAAGATATATACAGACTCCATGAGAAGCCTTGTCAAAGGCAGAAAACAATAAAACCTCATGCCTCTTTTATTATTCATTTCAGTTTTAAACCCTGAAATTTAAATACATACATGAAGAAAGAAAAATGACTTACTTGTTCCTTCTATAAGCAGTTCTTGTCCATGGCTACCCAAAAGTGTCCGAGAAAGAAAAGGTGCAAAATCTACAAATATCTCTCGCAGAAGAGGAGCTGCCTTTTCCAAAGCATGTTCGAGTCTCTCTGTAATGCTAATGGAAAGATGTTATTAATTATTGTTGATTAATTTTTTAATTTTTAAAATGAGTTTCTGTAAAAATGTAAAATTACCAGAAAAACTGAAAATCATCTAATGACTCATTATTGCTACATATATCATTCCTTCTGCCTGGAATATCCATTTCTATCCTATTGTACATTGCCACCTCTAGTCCTCACAAACAACCTGGCTAACAACCATTCCAAACATCAGCTCTTATTACAAGTCTTAACAGGCTAGTAGAGAGCACTTGATTTTAGCCCCCTGACAACCAAAAATACTTTTTATCAAAATTTAACAATCTTCAATCAGATTTTCTATTGACCATGACCATGCACATATATATATGCAATCCTGTGTGTGTGCATATATGTGTGTGTATATATATATATGCACACACGTGTTTATACATAAATAGTTGCCAGTGTGAGGCAAATTCAAGTTTTGCTTTTTGGAACTTTATGGAAAATTTTTTATCAAAATTTGATCAAAGTTTATCAACCTTTTATCTAATTTTCTATTGACCATGACTATGCATATATATAGAGAGAGAGATACATACATATACGCACATATACACATATATACATAGTTGCCATGTGAGGCAAAATCAAGTTTGGCTTTTTGGAACTTTAGAAATTTTTTTTCAGTATTTTCAATCTGCGGTTGGTTCAATCCATATCCAACTGTATACATATATACATATTTAATGAGCTAAATGACCAACCTAGACGGTATATTAAAAAGCAAAGACATTAATTACTTGGTCAACAAAGGTCTGTCTAGTCAAAGCTATGGTTTTTCCAGTAGTCATGTAAGGATGTGAGAGTTGGACTATAAAGAAAGCTGAGCTCCGAGGAATTGATGCTTTTGAACTGTGGTGTTGGAGAAGACTCTTGAGAGTCCCTTGGACTGCAAGGAGATCCATCCAGTCCATTCTAAAGGAGATCAGTCCTGGGTGTTCATTGGAAGGACTGATGCTGAAGCTGAAACTCCAATACTCTGGCCACCTGATGCAAAGAGCTGACTCATTGAAAACACCCTGATGCTGGGAAAGATTGAGGGCAGGAGGAGAAGGGGATGACAGAGGATGAGATGGTTGGATGGCATCACCGACTCAATGGACATGAGTCTGGGTGAACTCCGGGAGTTGGTGACGGACAAGGAGGCCTGGCGTGCTGCGGTTCATGGGGTCGCAGAGAGTCGGACACGACTGAGCGACTGAACTGAACTGAACTGAATGAGTTAAAAAAAAAAAGTCCCCTGTGCATTTCAGGGATTTCATTTCCTAACTTATGAACCAAACATGTACACAAATAGTCACTACTTATTTATTGTTCCTACAAAGAGTACTTCCTATTTATACTAGCAACAAAATATGCTACTGAAATTATCAACAGGTAAGCTGCTGGAAACTTCTGTGGTCTCTTCCCAGGTGCTCCACATAATACTATTTCTCTCTATTGATCTTATGGAGCCTCTTATCCCCGGATGACATCACAACTATGAGCCTACACTTGTAGCACCCAAGTAACTTTACTTGTAAAATGCTATGCATTTTCCGACTGTGGTAAGGCATATATCAAGAACTCTAGCCACAAAGGCTCTAGTGGTGAAATATATTCACAGCCTTCCAAATTAGGACTTGAAACATATATTCCTAACTAGACAAGATAACAGCTAGTAAAAATCTATCTATAATTCAATATCAACATAAACTTATTTCAGCATTTCTAGGGAAGATGAACAATGAATTCCAAATGCTCAATCTACAATTATATGAAATGTAAGCCATAAGTTACTAACTACCTGTGACATTAAATATGTTATCCATTCAGCATTTATTGATCACAAATAGCTACTTCTCAGGAAACTTTTACACCTCATCTTCTTTCAGAAATAACTTCTAAAATATTCCCAAGCCTCTAAATGTCATTTTTAAAAAAAAGTAAATTAAAAAAAATTATAGCTAGATATTTTAACAGTTATCAAAAGGAATAAATCACAAATATCCAAATTAATAGCTTGAATACCTCATATTTGAAACTTGGTCTTGTGAAACTGAACCAACTGTTGGAACTGCAGGTAATTTTGCATTAGATGATCTACCACCTATAAGAGAAAATAACCATTTATGGGATAAATAAGAGTTCAAACAAAAAAGCTATCTTGATACCAAATCACAAAAAAAAATACTATATTGCATTTTGCCAGATACCACAGTTAGTAAAGAACCTGCCTGCCAATGCAGGAGACACAAGAGATGCAGGTTCAATCCCTGCATCAGGAAGATCCCCTGGAGAAGGAAATGGCAACCCACTCCAGTATTCTTGCCTGGAAAATCACATGGAAAAACAATTCTGGAGGGCTACAGTCTATGGGGTCGCAAAGAATCCAACATGACTGAGCACGCACACACCCACTACATTTTTAATGGCTATTATAATTTGATGGGACTTCCCTCATGGCTCATTGGTAAAGAATCTGCCTGCAATGCGGGAGATGTGGGTTTGATCCCTGGGTAGGGAAGATCCCTTGGAGAAGGAAACAGCAAACCTCTCCAGTATTCTTGCCTGGGAAATCCCATGGACAGAGGAGCCTGGCGGGCTACAGTCCATGGGGTTATAAGAGAACTGGACATGACTTAGAGACTAAACAAGAGCATAATTTGGATAACATTAAAATCTATCAATTAGCAAGGTTTTTCTTGAATCATTTAGTGTATAATTATCACATAAAGGAGTCTTTGCAACCATCAGCTGAAGAAGTAATAGAAAACTCTAAATCACTCAATTGGGATCATGATTCATTCAGTTCAACACAAAATAGAAAGGACATATGCAAGTAGAAACTTCTTAAAATGGAAGCAAAAAGGAGAAACCACTAATTCCAAATTTAGCTTAAATAGGTATGCCTCATTACCATGAAAACTGTCTCTATGCAGTCACTAAATAACTTCTGCTCTATACTTTAAATGCTTCTGAGTCTAGCTCAGCAAACATCATGCAATGACCAACTGAGAAATCTTTCTTAAGTGATGCAAGCAGAACATACACTCCCCTCATGGGTGTCCTCACTGTAATTAGACATAGCCTGATATTGTGTCTGTCATACTGTACTTCAGTTGATTTTTTAAATGTCCTTTTCCCTCGTATACTAATCTTTTTGAAAGCAGAGATCTCATCTTTTTCATCCATCTCTCTGAAACACCTAGATAAAGTAACACCATAGAAGGTTCTCAATTTATAATTGCAGAAATCGTTCCCTTAATCAAACCATCTCCCAAATTTTAGCAGGTCATTCTTCCCACCTGGTATATAATTCCCTCTCCATTTCCTATAATTTTATGTCCCTATCTTTGTTCAAACTACTGCATAAAATTAATTTCCATCGTGTGATCTAATTTTACTCTCCAATGAACACTCCCAGATATCCTTTTTTTTGTCTATCTGTATTGTTCAATGGCCAACTCACTCTCTTAGAGTACAAACTGTTCACAGTATCCTGCCCTATACAAGAGCTAACTCTTCATGTTTTCCAAAAATAACTGTGCTTATAAATTTTACTTGGCAAGAGAAAAATAAACACCAGGAAATTAACTCTGACAGAGTCAAAGAATGGACAACACACAGTATAGGAAGTTTTGAAAAAGTCCAGAAGACTAATGTGGATGATAATTTACTGAGGCTTTAGAGAGTTCTAAAAAGTTCATAAAAGTAGGGGAAAAATAAAATTCCCATTTAAGAATCAGAATATATGAGATAGAAAAGCACTTAATTTAAGCTAGGAGGAAGACCTGAAGAAACAGAGGGTCATTTTCTAAGACTGGTAATAGGGTGAAAGAAGAAAAGAGGACAAACACGGTGTTAAATGCCACTCTCCAACACAGGGATCACCAAGAGTCACTGGAACTCAACTGGGATGGTATCCTAACAACGTGGAGGGTATACGTACAGGAGATGTACATATTTTGCTTGCACTGGCAGTCCAGGAAGTAAAATTTCCATTTCTAAAAACAATGTCTTAAAAGGACGCCAAGTCAGTATCAGAGCAGACGGAAATCCCATCACAATTCTATAGAGGGATGGACCAAGAAAGGCAGCAGACATATTGAAGCAAATGAAACAAAGATGCAAAGCTTACACACAAGGAGGGAAGAGAGGCTTGAAGAACTCTGCAATCTATCAGGATGCACTATCAGAGATCTGCTGCAGACAAACTGGTGTGGACAGAAAGACAGATAAGAGAGAAACAGAAGAAGAAATTTCCATCTAGCATGTAGAAAAAAAGATGGTAGAAACGGGTGAGAAGGTAGAAAAGCAGCCTCTTCAACATTTGGGAGCTGGCCCTGTAATGTCACCTAGGCCCTGGTGTGGTCAAGGGCTGGCTTTAGCACCTACAACTAGGTCATGGTGTTCTTTCGCTGACTGTGAACAATTTCATAGAACAGCCACATCAAACAAGGCCATGTCATGACCATGATGAACCAACATGAAATACCACTCTGCAATCATGTCCCAAAAGACCAAAACATGAATTCCAGTCAAGTAACAAAGATGGTCAAACATCCCAAATTTTAATATGAAAGCCTGCTATTTCTTTACTAATTAGAGCTTTAGCCTCCATCAAGTCTTCCACGAGTCTAGATAAGATTTAACTAAGATAAATAAAATCACAGAATTACCCATGCTTCAGGACAGTACCTAATTCAGAAGAAAGGCCCATTTCCATAACCCTGCCCTCAAATTATCATTTTTTTTCCAATTATATTTACCCAATGCATGGATACAGCTTGATTTTTACATTCAGAAATGTTCTGTACAAGCCCTCCTAGTCCCAGTCCTTTTCCAAAGGCAGCCACTATCGGCAGTTTGGAAACATATCCTTCTGGACCGTTCTCTACACTTACATACAAACTCAAATCCTTTAATAAATTGTTTTCCCGAAAAAATCCCAAGTTTTCTCATTGTGTACATTCTCCCTCACTGAATTAATTTATTCAAACAAAGGTTTATCACTAGGATCGTGATTGGAGGACACTGACACAGACTTCAGATGACGTCATCAGAGAAAAGATAGGAATTTAAATTTAAAATTTCTTTTAAAATAAGTTAAAAGAAACAGAATTTAAGAAATCTCTAAGTAAGAATTATTTTCCATAACAATCTATTTCATCATGGTAAGATGCACATTCTTCCACATGAAAACATCTCTTAAATCAATGAAATTTACAAAGGTATCTTAACAAGTAGTTAACCAGAAGTTGAGACCTAATTGTGAGAAAGCTAGATAAAATCAGGAAAGCAACACAATCAAATCTGTAATTTGGTAAATAACTAAAGGAGGAGGAATGCAGTAACTCTGAATTCATTGTTTTGACAATCTACAACCTCAAGATTATATAAACTAGAGGAAAAACAGTTGTAAAATATAAGCATATCATCAGAGGACACGTATGCCTTGGAGATATTTTGCGTTCAGGTCCATACCACAGCAATAAAGCAAATATCACAACAAAGCAAGTTTTTTGGTTTCCCAGTGCATAAATATCCATTTGACACCATAGGGTTACAATATACTTTCAATCTGTTACAAAATTTTTTTAATTTTTAAAAATATATTTAAACCAACTATATCTGAAAACCACAGTAAAGTGAAGCACAGTACTGCATTCTCTTACAAATTGTGTTTTTTACAAATTGAAGGTCTGTGGCAACTCTGTGTCAAGCAAGTGTATGGACACCATTTCTCCAATGAAAATTGCTCACACCACATCTAAGCACCCACATTTTGGTGATTCTCATATTTCAAACTTTTTTTCTTTTTATTATTATATTTATTATGGTGATCTGTAATCAGTGATCTCTGATGTTATTATTGCAAAACTATTATGACTGAAGGCTTCAGTTATGGTTAGCACTTTTAATAATAAATTAGTTTAAATTAAGGTATACACATGGTATTTTTAGACATAATGCTATAGGATAGTGTAAATAACTTTTATATGCACTGGGAAACAAAAAATTCATGTGACTCACTTTGTGATACTCACTTTATTGCAGTGGTCTCCAAGGTATGCCTGTATACAAGATACATACTCTCATTAACGTACATATCTATTTAGTACAGTCCCTAACCTGACCACTGAGAGGACCTGAGAGCATCTAACACCTGACTGCATGCACCTTGGCTTTTAAGTACTATACCCCACTATATAAACAAGCCAGAAATGGTTAACTTAGTGTCTGTGGAAGAAAAGCACAAAATGAACTTGAAACATCTACTATTGTTTTTTAGAAGGCAAGGAATTGTCCAAGGAATGACAGGATACGTCACAGTGGCAAAGGAGCCAGCATAAAGGGACTCGCACCTACCAAGATGAAGACAATCTGAGCATGACAATTACAACAGGAACTGATTATAAAACCCCCAATGAAACAGGAAGCCATGAAGCCATACTGATAAAACTGATAAAATTAACAATCTGGAAAATAGGATATTTAAAGGATTTCAAAGTACATATCGACAAAACAGTTATTAATTGCAACTCTACAATATAGAAACCTGGCAGTTATACTTTAATCAAGTGATGAAAGTGGTCACTGTCAAGCATTTTAACAGATCAAAACTGTGCACCATATAATTAGATTCTTTCCTTCTCTGTCTCAGAATAGTCCTACCAGAGAAATATAATGATTTTAATCAAAAGGAAATATCAGATCAACCCAAATTCAGGGACACTCATTTGGTTGTTCCCAATATTTTACAATAAACAATGTTTTGTATATGCTTATATAAATCTATATGCACTCCTTTATATCCTTGAAGTAACTTCCTGAAGTCAATAAGCCCAAAGTTTAATTGTTGATACACAGTGGCTTCCCTGGTAGCTCAGCTGGTAAAGAATCCACCCATAATGCAAAAGACCTCCATTTGATCCCTGGGTTGGGAAGAGCCCCTGGAGAAAGGGATACACTACCCACCCCAGTATTCTTGGGCTTCCCTGGTGGCTCAGATGGTAAAGAATTTGCCTGCAACACAGGAGACCTGGGTTCAATTCCTGGGTTGGGAAGATCCCTTGGAGAAGGGAAAGGCTACCCACTCCAATATTCTTGCCCGAAGAATTCCACGGACAGAGGGGCCTTGAGGGCTACAGTCCACGGGGTCGCAAAAAGATGGACACAACTGAGTGACTTTCACTTGCACACACTGTCAAATTGCCCTAAAGAAAGAAAAAGTAATCCCCACTTCTTCGATTACTAATAAAATTGAATATATTTTTCCCAATTGACAGGAAACATAATAGACTGTTCTGATCTTTTGAGTATTTTTATTGGAATCTTGTTCTTTATGATTCCACTCATCAGCCACCCACAACCAAAGCATTTTCAAACTGAATCCTAGCTCTATCAATGTAAGGTCAGTTTGTTTGATAACAAGTACCCTTAAGAGGTTACAGAATACATGTTGAGGGCAAACAGATAGGACTCTGTCCCTCACTGTGTGGCCTTGGGCAAAGTTACTTAAGCTCTCCCTGCTTTCCTCACCTCATCTACAAAATGAACAGTGATACTGCCGTCACAGGATTATTTCAAGGACTAAATACTGAGAACCTACACCGCAGCAAACATACACTGACAGTTTACCCTCCTACTCTTCTATTCTAGGATCACCTTTAAAATACTGAAAGGAACTTATCATGTTTCCCTTTAGTCTGTACTTGAGGTTGACAAGACACCCAAATTTCTCAATGATTATTCATGTGACATTAAGCACAGGTAACTCAAATGAGATGAAGCTTATAAAACGAAGTTACCTTTACAAATTTCCCATACAAACTTAAGATGAAAGGTAAATTCTTTTGAAAAATCTAGAACCCAATCCCAGATCTCACTGCTATAAAAAGTAGATTGCCAACAGTTTCATTTATCAGACTGGTATAAAAAAACACACAGCCATAAACATTTGGTAAATCTAGCCACTGTCCTCCACAGCCTGTCACTGCCTCACACCATTCCCAAGATTTCCTGGATTACTTCAATTTATCCAGGCACTTTGATGCAGCTTGCTCACTCAACTAAGGCAAAGTTAATTCTGGGTATAGAAAAACAAACCAAGGCTCTAATCAGGGATTTTGTAGATTTAACTAATTAAGAAATAGTAAAGATCTGGGGTAACTTGACCTTCTGAGAAACATGATTGGTCTTTAGGCAGAATTTGATCAATAATCAGCAGTTGTGATTATAGGTCTCAGCCAAACAGAAGCATTTGGAAATGTGGACTATTTTATTGGAGAGCGGGTACTTCAGCAATCTTCCCACAGTTACCCTCTGGATAATCACCTAGCCTCGCTCTCAGAGTGAGCATACTCCTACAAGATGAACTAATCCAGAGTGAATCTCTCTTCTCCACAACACATTTCCTTCCCCTTCCATTGATAATTAGAGTTGACTTTTCTTTTTAATAAGATTACAGTTTCTTGCTGACCTTTCTGCCATACTTACCACCCTGCTCAAGAAAAAGCTATCATTACATAAAAAACTAATAAACTGAATAGAATCTATCTTAATGCATAGGATTGATTTTAAAATGAAGTTAAAGTACACATTTTTTTCATACTGACAAATTTTTTAAAGTACATTTATCAATTCCCATATTTTCACTGCCAAATGATTTCCAGTCTTGCATTTTGAAAATAAAATTTCAAACTGGAATGCAAGATAAGGTGAAATTGAAAATGTTTATTTCTGTCAGGACCAATCCTTCTATTCCCACGTAACACTCATTTAGTGCTTCAAAGACCAAACACTGTTACTACACTCAGCTAATGACACCTGCGATTTTCTAGATTCCTGAGAGCAATATGACCATTGAATCGTGGTTGGCCACTGACTTCTGCCACCAGTGATTAATGAACTATTTCTGAGCTTTGTTTTTAGTGATTGTTTTTAAAGACCATCTTTATTTAGAGTATGTTGGACATTTTCTCTAAAAGGACTAATTGGCATCTTTTCTTGAGCTTTTCTGAAGTTGACAAAAAGGAACATATAAGGTTCAATCTAGTTAAAAATAGAGATAGAAGTAAAAAAATCTCAAGAAAATGTGTAAAATTCACAAAGTAGTTTAAAGCATTAGCTTTAACTGTATAAACTGAATCTAATTTTAATAAGCTGAAATATATACATCAAAATTTGCAATAAACAAGGAGCATTGAGGGCTCAAAAAAATAAAAGTAACACAAATAATTCCTTGATACTACCCTAGAAATAATATCAATTTTCAAACCTACATTTTTTACTGTGATCTATAGCAGAAAGGGATTTTCTTTAACCTTTCTAAATCACAAGAAGACACATTATGGAGAAAGATAAATGAATCAATCAGCAACAGTTTTAAGAAAAAGAAAAAAAAAACACAAAATTCACACCAGGTGTCCTTCATTCCTACTAGACAGAAAAATGTAACTTCCAAATACATTCTGCATTTTTTCAGCTCAGATTAATCATAAATATACGACAAATTTGTTTTAAACTAATTTAACAATAAAAATAAATATTTTCAACAAGTGACCACACATGTAAATTCAAAAGCTACTTCCAACCTGTGAAATGCTACTGACTTATCTTTTCCTAATCTGTACACTGACAAACTGTCTCCTTCAAACTGACATTTTTCCAGACACTCAAAAGAACAAAAAGGAAAATGTAAATAGATCATCTGTCTAGCATCTATCCAAAGAACAGCCAATTGTTTATTCAAGGTCCCTAAGGATCTACATAAATAATGTCCTTTGCAATAAAGTCCCATTAAAACAAATGCCAATATTTAATCCCTAAACACTGTATTTTTCAACTGCACTCTCCCCTTTTCTCCCTCTCTCCCTCCCCACCCATTCCAGATTGGTTCAAGGAGGGACAGTCTACATGACAGTTTAAACCCATTAAATAAAAGAAACTTTTATTGAATAAGTAAAGATAAGCCTCTTGGGTCAAACATTATATAAAGTGAGGAACCAAGTATTTTCCTTTGACACTAAAAATAAACATTCTAATTCATATCAATAATATGTATGGCTCTGATAAAAAGAATATAGAGCCCAATATTCTAATAAAGGTATGATTATTGAATTTTGCAAATTAGCAAACACTCAGCACTTAAAAGTACTTAAGAGCAATTCATTTAGATCCTTCACTGAGCTTACTTCAATTCTGTTTTAATCATTTATGCTTTACAATCACACATATTTGAAAAATACCACAGGGTATTTGAATAAAGAGTTACTGCATCTTAACATGCAGTCTGGGCGATTAAATCTTTACTGATGAGTAACTTGAAAATCTATAAATTTTGATATATTTCTAAAAACCTCTATTTTCTCTTTTAGTGTTCTTTATAAACAAATATGCATACACAAAGAGTATACTTTGTTCTCTGATGAATCTTTTACAACTTACTATGAAAGATCTGTCACTATTATATTAAACATTTTTGCTAATAAAATGCTACAAGAGCTAAGAAATATTATTCAAACCAAACTCTGAAATTTGAACACTGATCATCATTTGAATAACGTACACTGCTTTAAAATTTATTTACGAATTTATTTTTCACAGAATTATTTTGGAGGTAATGTTTTAACAGAAAAGTCTTTGACCTCACATAAGTTGACAAGCTCTAATTCTTTTTCTGGGATCCAGTCCTAGTTTCTCTTTAATTGTGCCACACGTAAAACATAGCAATCACATTTTTACATCAAAATTTCCAAACAGTTTAAACTTTTCTGGTACAAAACTCATGTCTTATGCTTTCTATTCCCATGATTTCTTCCAAGTAAATTCCCATTTTTGCTAATGTACCATCAAGCATATTTTTATTAACTAATAACTATTATTGAATATTAAAAGTTCATTTTTTGTTGGTGACTCGCTATAAAATTGAGAACTGAAGTCATCCCACGGCACAAAGGTTTATTGTCTACAGGGACAGATATTAACTATACTTTCAAATAAAGAAAATAATCCATGATCAAACCCAAGACTTATACCTAACTTGCTCAGATTTACAAGAATAAACTGCCCAGCCCAGCACATAATCAAAATAACAAATAATTCATTCACAAATCATTTTCCCCAAATCCTGTTTGAACCAGAAGGATAATAAGGTTGAATATATTGTATATAGCCTACTTTTTAATGGCAAATAACTTAAATCAAGAGATCTACCAAAAGGAAAACAAAAAAATCTATCAACTAAAATTATTAACAGCAGAGATAACTTTTTATTTGATTGGATTCCAGGTGACAAGAGAACAGACAAGGGAAGTACGGTAGGCAAAAGCATGAAAAGCAGGGCTGTAGGAGAGTCAGAAACAGGACTCCTTATCAAAGCGATAATGTTCAGGGCAGCAATCAATGGACCGGGATAGAAGCAACAAACTAAAATCAAGATATCACATAAGTGACAACAGGAGCCTAGTGGCAAAGGAAGAGGAAAAAGATATCAAAACAAGTGACAGAACTAAAGACCACCATCATAAAAACAACTTACAATGACTTAAAACAGAATGAATTAATTTTTTAAATAATGGGAGCTAGAGAGAAAAAGGAAACTACTATAAAATCTACCCCAAAATGGAAGACAGTGGGAACTATTTGGTAAATACTACCACCATAAACTATACAAAATTTAAATAAGTGGAGGGAAACTGGTAAATTATGACTTGGATGCAAAGTGCTTCACTAACTAAAGCCTTTGTGTGGATCACAACAAACTGTGGAAAATTCTTAAAGAGATCACAATATCAGACCACCTTAACTGTTTGCTGAAAAATCTGTATGAAGGTCAAGAAGCAACAGTTAGAACTGAACATGGAACAACAAACTGGTTCAAAACTGGGAAAGGAGTACATCAAGGCTATATATTGTCACCCTAATTATTTACTTATTTAACTTCTATGCAGGGTACATCAAGTGGAACACCAGGATGGATAAAGCACAAGTTGGAATCAAGACTGTTGGGAGAAATAATAATCTCAGATATATCCAGATGATATACCCTAATGGCAGAAAGTGAAGAAGAACTAAAGAGTTTCTTGATGAGGATGAAAGAGGAGAGTGAAAAAACTGGCTTAAAACGCAACATTCAAAAAACCATGGCATCCGTTTCATCACTTTATGGCAAACAGAGGGGGAAAAAGTGGAAGCAGTGACAAGTTTTATTTTCTTGGGCTCCAAAATCACTGTGCGTGGTGACTGCACCCATGAAATTAAAAGACCTTTGCTCCTTGGAAGGAAAGTTATGACAAACTTAAGACAGCATGTGAAAAAGCAGAGACATCTATCTGCCAACAAAGGTGTGTACAGTCAACACTATGGATTTTCCAGTAGTCATGTATGGATGTGAGAGTTGGACCATGAAGAAGACTGAGCACTGAAGAATTGCTGTCGAACTGCGGTGCTGGAGAAGACTCTTGAGAGTCCCCTGGACTGCATGAAGGTCAAATCAGTCAACCCTAAAGGAAATCAACCCTAAATATTTCTTCAAAGGACTGACACTGAAGCTCCAATACTTTGGCCACCTGATGTGAAGAGCCAACTCCCTGGGAAAGATCCTGATGCTGGGAGAGACTGAGGGCAGGATGAGAAGGGGGCAACAGAGGATGACATGGTCAGATGGCATCACCAAGTCAATGAACATGAGTTTGAGCAAACTCTGGGAGATGGTGAAGAACAAGGAAGCTTGCACTCCATGGGGCTGCAAAGAGTCAAACACAATTTAGCAACTGAACAGCAGCAGCATCCAATAACTACAACAGCCTTCAAGACAGAAAATTATTCTGTAACTCTGCATATGGCTCTTCAGGGTGAGTATTTTAGATCATAATGACTACTGGAAAATGGCCTCAGAAAAAAATTTATCATACGGTTTTATATTAAATAGCATGTGTGTTCTCAGTCGTGTCTGACTCTTTGCAACCCCACTGAGTGCAGCACACCACGTTGCTCTGTCCATGGGATTTTCCCAGGCAAGAATACTGGAGTGGGTTGCCATTTCCTACACCAGGGGAGCTTTCTGCCTCAGGGGTCCCTGGCAGGTGGATTCTTTACACTTGTCCCACCTGGGGAGCCCCCTTTCTATCAAATATTACCTATAACTCAGCCTTTTTCTATTTATATTAAATATTATCCATATACCAGCTTTCTCTCTATTTATCTCTTCTGAAGACTGCAGGAATTTTTTTCTTTCCCTTGTATCACTGTTATTTATTTTTTTATTTAACATTTTTTCTGTCTTTATTGATATAAGTCAGACAAAGACTGCACAAATTTTTAAAACTCAGAGCCTATTTAATTTGTCCCATAAACTGAAATTAAAGGGCACTGTATTCAAAATAAGATGAAAATACTGAACTTACTACATATGGTCTAGGAAGTTACCAGAAATTAATATTACTGAAATTAAAAGATGGCAGAAAGTTTCATAGATGTTAGTAACATCTGCCTTTTTCCCAACAGGGGGCTGGTCTAGGAAAATCACAGTTGATTCTTTTTAAGGCCTTTGGATGGAGGTGAAAGAACAGAAATTTGTATAACCAGTCAAAAATAGACCACCAAATTGCTTCTTCTCCAAAATAAAAAAACAAAACACATCAGAGTATAATGGAACAATAAAGAAGAAGGAAATTCTACTAGAGTACTATACTTATTTTCCTTTATAGTTTCTAAAACAATGAATGATGAAAAAATATATACGTATACAACACTACTGCAAGATATTAATGACACAGGAATAAAGAGGGGGTAAAACTGAGAAGGTATAATATGGGAACTCTCTATCTTCCATTCCTATAACCTAAAACATCTAAAAAATAAGGTCTATTACTCTGCTTAAATGTTTTAATAAAATAAAAATGAGACAGCACAAGGCTGTCTACTACCATTGCAGCTTTTAGTTTCCTTACAAACATTTTTCTACAACAACTATTTTTCCTAAGTATAAAAATAATATAGGATTACTGATAAATTTTTGGAAAATATACTAAAATTAAAAATTTTTTAAATCAAAATTCACATTAATTCATGGGAATAATCATGTAACTTCAGTGTAGATATCCTTGCTTTTTATATATGAAAAATATATACATACTTCAAATATTTACTAATACACAGCATGTAGAGTGTTGCATGGAATATTCTATTTAACCTACTGTGAGCATTTTCTACTATCGCTCAACACTTAAGAAAGTTGTAAAGAATTAATCACATTTAAAATTTTGAAAAGATGTTTCTGTTGACACAAGTAAAATAACCACAATGAAAGGGGGAGAAACAGGGACAAGAAACAAAGAACTTCAGCCTTTGTTTCTAGAACACAAGCTATGTAGTACACAGAAAGGAAACATAAAATGTCCCTGACAGTTGGCTAGTAGAAATATCAAGTTAGAAGCAAAACATCTGAGATATACATGTTTACCAAATAAAAGTACAACAGTGGATAGGAGGACTGAAATGCCCCCAAAAGTGAGGGGAAAACATTATCTCTCACTTTAATACAGCCCACCTACTCATTCTTTCAAAATACCTTCTATTTTTCATTAATCTCAACCTAGAGTAATAAGAAAGAATAAATCCTTTGGGAGATTAATTTCTTTTTAGTTTTTTAGTTTCGGGGTTTTTTTAAGGCAATAGCACAAGACAGAAAAATACTACTTATATAAAATAATATCCCCCTTGTTTTAACTTGGTCTTTTTTGTCTTACAGACTGCAGCAGGTTTAATAGCAGACCCAAAGGTATGCCCAAGTTGTAACCCCCAGAACCTACAAAGAGGATCTTATTTGGAAAAACGATCTTTGTACGTGTGATTGTGGATTCGGAGATGAGATCAGCCTGGATTAACGTGGGCCCTTGCTTGTGCTCAGCTGCTCAGCTGTGTGGACTCCTTGCTACCCATGGACTGTAGCCTGCCAGGCTCCTCTGTCCGTAGACTTTTCCAGGCAACAATACTGGATGGGCTGCCATTTCCTACTCAATAACTTGGTCTTTTGAATATCACATAGTCTTCAAGTTCACCTTATGATCACTGTGTTTCTAATCAACAGCTAGGATTTAAGATCTTGCACTCCAGACTTTGGGAAGAATACAGAAATAGAAATGCGACAAAAATCAAACTTCAGTAAGAGTTACTGAACTACCAAGACTAACGCCTGAATGATGACAGGTTCGAGGGCAGCATTCCCTTCCCAAGTATCTGATTTAGACACTATGCAAGAGACAGCAAAGTAATGGATACCACATGAACATCTGGCAACTGATAAACAGACTCAAAGACCAAATTTCACCAAAACTGTCTCATACTAACCACTACCTATATACATCGCAAGAGCAGGGAGAAGGAAAAATGTATTTTAATAAATCTTTCATTCATTCATCCCCCCAATCAGCGGCATCCAATTCATCACACACTACTATGTTTAAGTGGGAAAAGTACTGAAATCCTTGATTTAATTTATTTCATATTACTCAAATTTACTCAGAAAATCATTCAATAATCAACATCATACTACAAAAGTATAATCATTTAAAACATGCCTTATAAAACTTTTTACTTAATCAACAATCCTAAACTTTGCTAAAATGGGATTAAGATTCATGTTGTAATCACTAGTAACAAACTCACCAGGTGATTCTCCCCCCACATCTGAGGCTTGAGCTGAATCCACTGAAGAAACCACACTAACAGCATTGGTAGGTATACCTGTAAGTGTGGAAGGTAAGACTGCTGATTTTTTTGTTGCAACGATGACACTTCTGTAATAAAGAAAACAAACAGATTTTAAAATACAGAAGACTGCACAATTACATAAATTTTAAAACAGAAAATAGGAAACCAACTTCTTTCCACCTTATATCTCTATTTTGATGTACAATTTAGAAAATATTCTCAATAAGAAATCACTTCAATGGTATTCACATTAGCTTACTCTTTACTTTTTAGAATCAAATTTGTTTTATGAAAATATAATAATACATGTTAACATTTAAACTAATATTTAATATATTCTTTAAATTTAGAATCATCTTTAATTATCCAACTTAAAATATAACCAGAGGTATATACAAAAAAGAAATATGGCATTCATGTGAAGTAACTTTTTCTTAACCTCAGAAGTGAAGCAGAAAACTCAACAGATTTCTACAAGAATTTTAAAGCACCAGTAAGTTGAAATGATAAAACCTTAGAAATCTTAAAGTAAGAAAATGCAGATATTAACAATTTTTAAACATGTATACAATCAAATTTTTACTTTTCAACCCTCAAAGACTACCTTATAATAATATTACATAGAAAAAACAATGAATACACATAAAAGCTAGATGTAAAAATATCAACTAATCAAATTTGTTCATTTCTGTATTATTTAAACACAGGTATTTATGATATACCAATTTCAATTAGAGAGTAATACTTTATGCCAAAATAGTAACTAAAAGACCTTATTAGGCATATCGTAAAAGGCACTTTTAATTGAAGTTAGCTCCATAAACATGCAAAAATCCAGTTAATGAGGTAAAGAGGACAGCTGATATATAATGCACTCCCACAGCAGTGCTTACTTTTAATTACCTGGTGTTAACCATAAGACTAAAGTCTTCAACATTCAATTTATTTAATCACATCTTTTGTTGACAATATTGTAACTGCAAGCTTCAAGTATTCCCTTAACAGCTTTACTCAGTTTCGAAATAAAGTTACTTAGACACTTGATCCCAATAAATGCATTCAGAAGTGAAAATTATATAATTCCAATACTTTAAAAATACATTTTGTTTCTGCTGCTACATCAGAAAGAGATAACACAAAGTGAAATAGGTTCTGTTTTACTTCAGTGCCTGTCACGTGACAGCAAACACTGTCGCCAATTAAATCAAGTTCTCCTGTGCTAGGCACGGCGTGCTCAATGTTCTTGGGGGTAGATGGTGTCACATCATTATAAGGGTGACTGCCAATGTTAACTATACACTAAAAAATAGAAGCAACAGCCACCTGAGCCCTCAGTCCAAAACGCTGTGCTTAAATCATGGTAGCTTGTGTCACAGGAAGATTACTGACTTTAGGGGGAGTGGACGACCCCTCTCTGCCTGTGAGCACGTGTGTGTGTGTGTGTGTGTGTGTGTGTGTACACGTGTGCTGGCAGTGCATTCACAAAACAATACAAAATGTACTGTGTGCTTTACCTGCTACAGGCAAAACTTTACAAGCCCATTGTTTAAGAAAATCTGTAGCTATTTATTTGCTAGCAAGCTATTCTGACGGGAGAGGGGCGAACATGGAGGATTTAGTCTGATATTTGTTTACAAAAGAAACAACGAGCAAGATCTAGTTTACTCATACAAGAGCCAAGTGCTGATAGGAGCAACAGAATTTAGTATTTAGAGAAGAGAAACCGTTTTTTCTATATTTGAAATTTAAGCCATAAGCCTACCCTATTGTACCAGCAATTCTACACTTAGAAATTTCCTCACAATAATTAAGTCCAAAAGAATAGATACAATAACATTAAGAAATGCTTTATTGATAACAACCAAACACTGGAAATAGCCCAGAATCTTTAAGCAGAAAACTGAATTAAAATTTGGTGGCATACATATAGAATGGAATAATAGTAATAAAAAGAAATAAACTACTGATTGATTAACATAACATGTATGAATCCCAAAAGCATTATGTTGAGTGAAGGAAGCCTTATACAGAGGAACACATATTTTGTAATTCCTTTTACATGAAGTTCTAGAAAAGGCAAAATTAATCTATTGTTTAAAAAAATACAGAACAATAATTGCCTGTGGAGGGTGGGACACGCACTAGCAAGGAAGGAGCATTAAGGAACTTTCAAGACTGAGGGTAACTTGACTGGAAATTTAGGTTACACAGGTGTTTAATTTGTCAAAACTCATAAAACGGCACTCTTAAAAGAGTTGTGCCTATCACAGTATGTACACTTTACCTTAAAAAACCGTACTGGTCTCTGGTTAGAGATCTATGTGCCTTAACCGTTTAAGACTGAAGTGACCTTATGCCTGCAACTTATTGTGAAATGCATAAAATGTAAGTCTGATGGATACAGAGATGGTTTTGTGGAGAACTGTACAATGAAGTAAACAAATAAAGGCTAATTGCAGAATCTCAGTGACGGGTCACTAGATGTTCACTCTTCAATACTTTGAACTTCTCTGTATGTTTAACAAAATGATGAAAAGATAGTAACAAAAAATTTACCACAGATGTACCGTAATACACACAATCTCTATTCGTCCAAGATGGCACAGTTAATAAAAGATAACAAAAGAACCTGACTTCATTTCTGTTCCTTCAAACAAGTGCCATTAATAATGTGTTCAATCATGAATAAGAGCCAGTACTTAGTTCAGTAAATATTTATTGTCCAATATCTTTCACACATTCTCATTCCAGACACACCTGAAGTGTGACTTCCTATTTGAATTTACATTTAACTAGCATTCATTCCTTACAGACTTCTGCAATATGCTCTTATGGCTCTTGAACTAAGTACGGGCATTATTCCACAACTCCAGTCCTCTGTACGTGCTATTTCTCAACCAAGATCCCTTCCGCTTTAGTCTATTTTCCAGCAGTCTTCCTTCACACCTTTCAAAACTGCTCAACGGTTAAGTGTCCCCAGACAGCCAAGTCGATGTTCACTATTCTTTGCGTTCTCGCATGATTCAGTTATATAAACTTAATAAATACATACATGATTCTATCATATAAACTTAACAAATCATTAATGAATGCTAAGATTAAGCACTGATAATATGTCAAAAATTACTACTCAATTCACAAAATAAACCTAACATACTTATTACTTTCATTTAAAAAATTGAAAAAGTTCAGAAAGGAAAAGTAATTTGTCAAGGTAGATGACAGAACTGCCCCATAATTCTAGATTTATCTAAACAAGGGCCTCTAATTTGAACCAGTTTCTCATAGTGAACTTTAAGTTTTATTGAGATAGAATTCAATTTCCATACAATTTATTCATATACAGTATAAAATTAAATAGTTTTTAGAACTTTCAAAAATTGTGCAACCATCACCACAATTATATTAACATTTAAACATAATTCTGTATCATAACCTATAAGTAACAGGAATAAAGATTTCCAAGATATAAAGTTATTAACACATATGTACTCCTACTAAAATACAAAAATGTATCTACTCAGAACCAGAAAAACTGTATTCTTTAGCACATTCTTTAGTACATAATAGAAAAATAGAATTAATCAATTTCCATATTCAATGATGGTTTCAAATCACCTCTGAGAAAGTAATGTAATAATGCTTTAGCTTTGGGCCACATAAAAACAAAGAAAATTCAGTCACAAAGATTTACTTAGAAGGACATTACGTAGGAGGCAAATTTCAAGATATTTTCACTCCCTTTACTGTTTTTATTATTATAAACTATAAATTTTCTGTGTAAGACTAAAATCTTCAACACAGGGGTGTATTTAAGCTACCACACTTATCATGTATACAAGTGTAAACCTAAATTGTTAGTAATGTTGGTGTTTAGTTGCTAAATTGTGTCCAACTCTTTTATGACCCCAAGGACTGCAGCCCGCCAGGGTCCTCTGTCCATGTGATTTCCCAGGCAAGAATACTGGAGTGGGTTGCCATGTCCTTCTCTAAGGGATCTTCCTGACCCACAGATCCAACCTGTATCTCCTGCTTGACAAGCAGATTCTTTACCTCTGAGCAAATGGATTAGTAAAGCCTGTCTTAAAATTTTAATAAAATGGCATCAATTTCATGCTACAGCTTAAGGTTGTACTTAAAAGAAACTGAAATCCTTGACTGAATTTTTGATATCTGCCATCAATTTTAAGAAAAAGCACTTCAAACTTTTGGCATAAAAAAATCAGAAGACAGATAAGTCTTTTAATTATGCAAGCTGTTTTTCCTAACTTTCAACTTACAATGAAATATTAAAGTATAAAATTCCACATATTATAGCTTTTTTTCTTTACACTCACCAACTTTAATAATTAGTATCTGTAAAGCATTATGCTAAGGACATATATGAATTATGTTACTTACATTTACAACAACCTACCACCACCATGAGGGAATTATTTATACTAACAACCCGTGAGGTAAGCACTTCATATTATTAGCCCCATTTTACAAATGAGAGAATGAAGTAACTTTCCTAAGCCTCCACAGATAGAAAGTACAAACACTGCTGACTTTTCTTTTTTTTTACCTGAACTAGGGAGACTTTTTTTGAAGATTTCTTTTTATTGAGTAACAACAAAGAGAGAGCAACATTTTCTTCCAGATCACTAAGGTTCAGAAGTTCCATTTCAGAATTTGTGTCAGTTTGAAATATCATAAACTTTCACAGAAACACCATTTTCTTTAACATGCAAATAGTTCACTAAAGGAGAAGAGCATTTTAAGTCAAGTACGTTAGTCCCTAAGGATCTAGCTGAAAAGCCAGACAAAGCCCTTGAACTGTATCAAGATAAATCCCTGGCATCCACTAATCACCAGAGAGGATCTCTGATGAGATAAGAGCAGGAATTTTGGCCTGGGAATGAACACAACACCTTGCCATCCACAAAGGCCCACAGCCTGGCAGCCCGTCAGCAAGGTTCCACTCACGGAGCTGTTACTCTAAACTTTCCAGCTATTGCTTGCAAGTTGATAATGCTTAAGATATGAGGAGAGTTGTGATTTCTGACACAGCATTCCAGAGATAAATACACGATCAGAGGGATGCTTTGAAATTCTCAAAGATACTCCTTTGGTCTAAAGCTGCACGAGAAGTTTTTCAAAAGGTGTCTGTTGCTATGAAAAAGAGAGGGGGGAAAACAGAGCAGTTCGCTTTCCATCAGACAATATGTTAAACGCATACCAGACATGGAAGCTCCAAACAGCCTCCTGAAAAATAGTATTGCCAAATTCCCCTTTATTTGCTATTTTAATAAATCCCTAAAAGTGTATTCCCTTTGCAGCTTCCTAAATAAGTTCATAACCTACTCACTGAAGGTATCATGAAGACACAGAAAATTTTTACACTATTTTAAAAGAAATAAATGCCAAAACACACGAAAATTGGGGAATTTATAAAGAAACAACTTTGATTACATTAGTAATGTACATTAAATGTAAAAACCTACCCTCAAGTTTTTCTCATTACTTAATCTAAGATTAATACAAATTTAAATAAGTCTATAAATACTGTCAATTTTTTAAAAAACCTAATTACTTACACCTCAAAATATAGTCATTGCAGTTGTCATATACTTTTTGAGACATACGGAAACATATATATATTTTTTAAGACCATTAAATCCCAAACTAAACTGTACTCTGCTTTTTCATTTAATAATATATCATCAACATCATTTTACATCAATACATAGTGTTGTGCTTTTCTCTCATCAGTGGCTGCAGAGCATTCACCATACTTGCATAGGAAACATACATGCATACATAGGAAACAAACATACATGTGTTGCATAGGAAATAACACATGTAATCAGTTCTTCATTTGCAACTACGTCTGCATAGCACTGCCAAATGACAGGGTATAGACTCCACCGGCTGTGGCTCAAATCTCAGCTCCACCACTTATTAGCACAAGAGCTTAGGCTGTTTTTTCACATTCCCTATGCCTCAGTTTCTTCATCTGTAAAATAAGAACAAAAACAGTATCTATCTACCCACCTATCTGCCTATTTAAAACAATGCGCTTTAAAAAACACTCAACAGGTATTAGCTTAATTATGAAATTCCTCTTACAGGAAGAAAACATTTTGTACTTGCATACATCTGTATAAACTTCTAGAGATATAATTAAGTTTACATATTTTGAATTTTAATTAACTGCCAATGTTCCCTCAAATAAACTGTTCCACGATGCCCTCCACAATACACCCTCATTAAGACGAGGCATCATCTTCTAAACTTCTAGATTGCTTCATGCTAAGTGCTACACATTAATATATATTCAATATCATTTCACACCAATACAGTATTTTTTTTTTGCTTTAACAGCCATATAGTATCACACAGTCATACAGGAAACTGAGATTCAGGAGGATGAGGTAATTTGTCCAAATCCACTAATAAGTAATTGAGCCAGAACTCACACACAGCTGTGTCTGATTTCCAGAATCAATATGTAACTCCATAAGCCTAATTAAAAAAAAAATAATAATAAGAAAGGAATAAAAGGGAAAAAAAATCTGACTCTAGCAACCACTATCTATAACAACACATCATACATATACCAATATGCTATTTACCTGGAATTTAGGCTCTATCAGTCTTATCATTCTAGGACACTGATCTAAACTTTAGACAGAGGGAGAAGAAACAAGATGACAGGGGATGATAGCAAAAAGATTTTCCCATAAAATTATACATTCCCTGTGTTCAAAGAACCTGAAGTATATAAATAATTTTAACCAGCTTGGATATCTAATGTGCCACTAAGTCTGAAGCAGAAAATCAAGAGATGAGATGAAATACAGAGAAGGCACAACAAAATAAACAAGTAGACAGAAGGAAATTATGATGAAAATATGTCAAAAGAAAACAGAAGCCAACTGGAAGGAAATCCCACTGGCTAAACAAGAGACAATTTGAGTATCAAGATAAACAGCAAATTTAACAGTACAATTCATTCAATAAAACAGGAAACCATAAGGCCATATATTGAATGTTCTGAATTCATTTGATGAGGATGATAACAGTTTTACAGTACCCCTTCCCAAGGAGTACCTTAACAGTGGAGAAACCCAGAAAATACCACTTTAATAACTGATCTGAATGAATATCATCAATAACAAGATAAAACTGTGTGCCACTTGTTAGAACACAACAGGAAGAAACGGTGCCACTTCTGTGATACTACTCCCAAAGACGCTTTAAAGTGAATCAAATCTAGAGGAAACATTAGACAAACTAAACTGAGGGACATTCTACAAAACAGCTGGACCCTCATCTTCTAAAGGGTCGAGGCTATTAAATTTAAGCAAAGACTAAGGAACTATTCTTCTCAATTGAAGGAGAATAAAGAGACACAACAAAATACAATACACAATTCTGAATTCAACCCTACTAAAAAGAGCATTGCTGAGAAAAATCAATGAAACTTGAAATGTGTTTGAAGATTTGAAGGGAGTATGATATCAATCTTAATTTCCTTATTGTGATGAATTTACTGTGGATATGCAGAAAAAACACAATAAACTATTCAAAAAGGATGGAGTATTGTCTCAATTTCCCCTCAACAGATTCAGGAAAAGTAAAATTTCTTTTAATTGGCAACTTTTCTATAAGGCAGAGATTGTTTTATATAAAAATGTTGCCTTTGAAAAAGAATTCAATAGCTCATATATATGTCTTACAGACAGAATTTCAGAAAATTTTCTATAAATTTAACATAAAGAAAAATCTCAAGCAAATTAGCTGAAGGTTTCATAGGTCAACAGAACCAACAAAGTCAGAAGTCCACAGTTAGCTCTCTCAAGCTGTCAAGACTGAACACTTAGATGAATCCTAAGTCTCCCAGAATTCAGATTCCCACTTTTTCCACAAAGGCTGGCACATACTGACAGCAGGGGAGTGAAAGATAACCATCTGGAAGAATAAGTGATTTCTAAGTTGCAGCAAAGAAAAACATCATTTAATATACAACTTGCTAATGTAATATTAACATTATTCTTAAAGAATCTTAATGATTATGTTGATAATAGCATTGAAACATGTATATTATCATATGTGAAAAGACCACCAGTCCAGGTTCGATGCAGGAGACAGGGTGCTCTGGGTGGTGCACTGGGATGACCCTGAGGGATGGGATGGGGAGGGGGGTTCAGGATGGGGAACACATGTACACCCGTGGCGGACTCATGTCACTGTATGGCAAAAACCACCACAATATTTTAAAGTAATTAGTTTCCAATTAAAATTAATTAATTAATTAAATAAAAAACTTGAAATGATATACAAACCAGTCAACAAAATATTATAATTTTTAAAAACTATATTAAAACATCCCTTTTTAATGCTGACGCTACAAAATTGAGCAAAGTTTCAATTCCTCCTTAATCTTTAAACTCCCTTATAATGAATATATTTATAAGATGCGAAAACAAAAGACTATTTATAGTACCTGTCAAAAGACCTGAATTGCACAGGTTGTTCAGCAGAGAGATCACCGAGAGCCCCAAGGCAGGCTGGCGGCAGAAGGGCAGGATCCGCGGTGACTCCATCTGCTGGTATGTTTACTAAGCTTCGGAGAATGTCCTTCACATTGACATTTTTTGAAACTGGAACTGACGGTGCAGCCTTGCTATCCAATTCATTTCCTCCGTCGCTTCTGGTTTCCTGAGATTGACTGACTTCTGAAGAAAGAGTGCAGAGCGCCTCGGTGACGGCATCGGGGCCGACACAGACACTTGGAGGGGCTCGGGGAGCAGCCACGTCCGCATGGCTGCCCAGCCCAGGAGCTGTTTCTTCCCCAAGGCCTGAGTCCCTCCTTCGAGCAGAGGAGGTGCCTTCAGATTCTTCGACAGATGCTGGAGTTAATGGGCTCAATGCTGCTGGTGAGTTTTCTACATCTTACCCAGGAAAAGAAGAAAAGTAAAAATTAAAATAATTTTAAAAAGGTACATTCACTCCTATCTGTTTTAGATTATGAAACATACAGCATGTTCTAAAACTCTAAAACAAATTAATCTATAAAATGTTCTGTACATCTGTGTCTCTTTTTCTGTTTTGCATATAGGGTTATCATTACCATCTTTCTAAATTCCATATATATGTGTTAGTATGCTGTAATGTTCTTTATCTTTCTGTAAAGTAATTAGCCTCCAACTAATAAAAATAAATGAAAAAAAATGTACTGCGTAAATATACATATAACGAAATAGTTTAATAAAATAATAATAACAAATCACGTTAACAAATTATCTGAGAAAACCCCAAACTGAACATGACACACCAATGGGTAGCAAAACAAGGTTGGAAGCCACTGGTCTGTAAGAAAAAGTCCAAAATCCTTCGGGCACACTCAAGGCTGCTAGGACGTAAACTTCATCAGGGTAGAGAATGTGTCTTCATTGACACTTCATCCCCAGCACCAGTGACAACGCCTGGGCCTATAACAGTGTCCGGCAAGGAGTAGGTCCACCAGTATTTTTCAGATGACTATTCATCTCCAACTTTATCTCCTGCTACTCATGCCATAATACATATACAACACAAAACTGCTTACAATCTGCTGAATGGGCTTCTGTGCCTTATACACCGGCATTTCTTCAGATAATATTCCCAAGACCTCTACCTCAAACACAGTTTCTATTAGAAAACATGTTACCAATCCCATATGGATGAATGATTCAATCAATGATCTTTAAAATATAGTTCCACAAGAAACATCACCTTTTCTATTTGATTTTCATTCCCTCCAATCAGGTATTGATTCCATTCCAACAAAAATGCTCCATCTTGCTAAATCCAATGATCAATTCTCGACCTAACAGCTCATGACATAACAGGAGCAACTGATTATTCCTTCCAGGCTGGTAACACTCTTTCAGCTTTTCATGTACGATTCCTTCTTTACTTCCTTCACTTCTCTTTCTCCCTTATTTCTTAAGTTGGAGGAATTTAGTACTTAGTTCTTAATCCTTTTACTTTTTCTGTCAACATTTATATCCTTAATGGTCTCATTCACTCTCCAAGTATTAAATACCACTATTTCAATCAATCAAATTTAGATTTTGTATGTAACTGCCTACTCTACACTTTCTTCTATATGTCTAAAAGACATCACAAACACAAGATATCGAAAATTAAATTTCTTATCCTTGCCTGAGTATGTTTCACCTTCAGTCTATCCAACTGCACTTTATAATTATTCTTGACTACCTTCAATCTTTCACATATGCACACCTAATATTTTTAAATACTGCCTTCTCACCATCAGAATATATCCAAAATCTGACTGCTTCTCACTAGCCCTACAGCTACCACCCAGGTCAAGACCCAAATCACCTCTTGCCTAGATTATTGCAATATACTCCTAGCTGGTTATGTTAGACTGTTAAATTAATGGATCCATAGATCATGCCTCCTGGTATTCACCCCCTTGAGCAGTTGCTGAGTAAGGGCTGGGCCTGACTTCAGCTCAGTTCAGTTGCTCATTTATCTGCAACTCTTCGTGACCCCACGGACTGCAGCACGCCAGGCTGCCCTGTCCATCACCAACTCCCTGAGTTTACTTAAACTCATGTCCATCAGGTCAGCCATCCAACCATCTCATCCTCTGACGTCCCCTTCTCCTCCTGCCTTCAATCTTTCCCAGCATCAGGGTCTTCTCCAATGAGTCAGTTCTTCGCTTCAGGAGGCCAAATTGGAGTTTCAGTTTCAGCATCAGTCCTTCCAATGAATATTCCAAAATCTGAATACATATGAATATTCAGGACTGATTTCCTTTAGGACGAACTGGTTGGATCTCCTTGCAGTTCAAGGGACTCTCAAGAGTCTTCTCCAACACCACAGTTCAAAAGCATCAATTTTTCGGCACTCAGCTTTCTTTATATTCCAACTCTCACATCCATACGTGACTATTGGAAAAACCACAGCCTTGACTAGATGGACCTTTGTTGCCAAGTAATGTCTCTCCAGTATTCTTGCCTGGAGAATCCCATGGACAGAGGAGCCTGGTTGGCTACAGTCCATGGAGTCGCAAAAAAAAAAAAATCATCTCTGCTTTATAATAAGCTGTCTAGGTTGGTCATAGCTTTTCCAAGGAGTAAGTGTCTTTTAATTTCATGGCTGCAGTCACCATCTGCAGGGATTTTGGAACCCCAAAAATATAAAGTCAGACACTGTTTCCATTGTTTCCCCAGCTATTTGCCATGAAGTGATAGAACCAGATGCCGTGATCTTAGTTTTCTGCATGTTGAGTTTTAAGCCAACTTTTTCACTCTCTTTCATTTTCATCAAGAGGCTCTTCAGTTCTTCTTCGCTTTCTGCCATAAGGGTGGTGTCATCTGAATATCTGAGGTTATTGATATTTCTCCCAGCAATCTGGATTCCAGCTTGTGCTACATCCAGCCCAGCGTTTCTCATGATATATTCTGCATATAAGTTTAATAAGCAGGGTGACAATATACAGCCTTTATGTACTCCTTTCCCTATTTGGAACCAGTCTGTTGTTCCATGTCCAGTTCTAACTGTCGCTTCTTGACCTGCATACAGATCTCTCAGGAGTCAGGTCAGGTGGTCTGGTATTCCCGTCTCTTGAAGAATTTTCCACAGAGCCTGACTTACTTACACCCATGTGGCAGAAGTGACAATGGGCCAGTTCAGTACCCAATTTTTAAAATCTAACAGTTTGGGCATTCTCAGAATCCCTGAACATCTCTGAAAGCAATCTGGCTACCTTGCTGGTAAGATCATGTAGAGAGACCTCCACATAGGAGATAAAAGACCTGCAGACTAATGGAGTAAAACAAAGGAATTCAGCTGAAAACAAGTAGCAAGGTCCCCCACACACAACTCTAGTCTAGTCATTTCAGTCCATCAGCCCTAGCTCTTAAGAGCTATTCTAGCTGAGGCACTAGATAAATGAGTAGAAAAGTTATCTCAGACTTTCCAACCCCAGAGACATCATTTGGAGCAAGAATTATTACCACTGTGCCTTATCTGAACCAAATTCATGGAATCATGATAACAAGACTAAAACAGTTGGGAGTTTTCGCTGTGAGGTAACCTGTAACACAGTGGTCCATAACTAAAACACGGCTTTTTCTTGCCCTACAGGATGTAATCTGGACAGAATTCCAAGTTCTACTCTTTAATAACACACATCAATTCTAACTCCTGTACTCAAAGCCCTCCAGTAATTTCCCATTCTCCTTAGAGTGAAAATTCACACTCCCTTTCTCCTGGTTATTCCTGATATCCTTCCCCATTCAACTTTTATTGTCTTAAGACTTAACATCTTCTAAAATACTATACAATTTGTTTATTATATATACTCATTTTCTACTTCCTCTCCTGGAATACAGGCTCCATGAGGGCAGATTTTTTGCTTCTGCTCATCAGTAACGAACAAGCAGCTAAGAGGTACCAAATGAATATTGATGGAATAGATAAATGTCCTCTGTCAGGTAGGAGCGACTTCTATACCTACACCAGCTGCTTCTCTAACTATACATCTATAACTGGCAGCTAATTTTATATTTAACTCCAATTATTACACTTATTTGTTAACAAATATGTCTCATAAGAGAATATAAGTTATTCTTCACAACAAATGCTGAGTTAAAACTGTTTAATACTTTATTTGTAAAACATAACATTTTCTCACTTATTTTTTAATTATATGGCTCACTTAAAGCAGAAATCACATCTCAGTTGAAATTAACTACAGGGTCCTTAAAATACTTTGTTATTAATAAAAATAACTGCATGCTCTCATTAAGGTACACATAAATGGATTTAAATTCCAGGATGAATATTTTTAACTGCTGTAAGTAGGTAATGTTTTACTTGAATTTTGGATGCCAGATAATAAAATACAGAAACTTACCAGGGAGTGACAAATTTCCACATTCACTACCGGTTTCTCTAGACTGGTTATGCCTTTCATTCTGGGGTTCCAAAATGTCTCTGTACTTCGAGACCATAAGAACAGAGATAAAGTACACAACTGCCAAGGCTAAAAACTGTGCTTGTTTGCTATCCTCCTGGGGAGGAAATACGAGGAGTTAATTATGCCACTACTAAGTAAGACATTTGATCTTATTTTACAAGACAACATTCAAATACAAAACATATTCACAAATCTTTCAATATACACAGAAAATAGTAATGAATTCACCTGAGCAAAGATTAAACAAAAATTCTTGGAAAAATGCCTGTATATGTTAGGTTTTATGCTTGTTAAACAAGAGAGAGATGCTGGCTCATTGTTTTTACATTAAGTAACTCAATCTGAAGAGATACATCCTAATATACTTTATCAGATTAATCAAATAGCAACTATAATTATATATGAACCATTATTTTTACTTTCAACCGTAAGAATTAAATTGCTTTATAAAAATCAGAATAACAATTTTCTTAAAAGACAAACATTTGAGCTTATTAAAAGTGATCAGAAACAGAACTAGATGCTAAAGAAATTTTCAAGAGTATTTTAAAGTAATATAGACAACCAAGTGTCCGGGACTTAACACAGGGTCTGGAGAAAGAAAAGCACAAAGCAGGCTGATCTCTAAAGAGGTTCAGGCTTCATTGCAGCTCTACAGATCGCCTATACATATCAATGACCACTTCACCTAATAAAATTCCCCATTTTCAAAGGAACATTGCACACATCACTAATTTTTATAACTTTTCAAAATACATTTGAACCTAAAGAAAAAACTCAAAATTTGTCCATCAAATTCTGAAACTCAAGTAGCACATAAATTTAGGATAAACAAAACAAAGAACATGGTTGCCTAGGAGATAAATAAATGGAAACAACTGGTACCAATAAGACTTTAAAGTTTACAATTAATGATTATCAAAAGTTTTGCACACAATTTCAGAGAAAAATTAAATTTCAGAGTGTACTGAACATATCTACTTAACAGGATTATTAGACATATTTATAATCTGACAAGAATCTTTGGTAGTTTTTAGGTTCATGTGTAACACCTTATTAGTCTTGATGGAAAAGATATATGTTCATTTTTCCTTTCTTAGATTAACCTACCCTTTTCTCCAGAAACTCCTATGTTCTTCTGCCACATAATCCTACCATCTATTACAATAACTGCTACCCATGGTATCAACATTGAAAATGTAGGCAAATAAGCTGCTTGGTCTTCTTAATGTTTTATAAATTATTTATACTATCTAAATCTTTATTTACCCCATTAGCCTGTTCAATGTTTAGTTACTGCAGTATGAAGTATACAGTGTAACTCTGATTTATGCCCAAATAAGAAATATTGCATAGGTCCTTACGTTTAAGACCTAACTCCTGAAACAAATTTGTTTTCAACTGTAGCTGTCATTTATTAAATACTTACTGTGAGTCAGACTGTAACGCTACAGTCATTAACCCATATACCTAAGATGAGGCCTACAGAAGTTAAGTAATTTACCTAAAGGCACACAGTAAATGCAAAAGCAAATCTGAACTCAAGATTAGAGTGATTAAAAACCTTAGCTCTTAACCTCTAGGTAATGATTTATTTATATCCTCAGTCTTAGGTAATTTCCTTTTTCTTCAAAGTTTGCTTATGCTAGAATAGGCTCTGGATGTAGCCTGTGAAATAAGGTGTTTTTTCTTTTCTAAAATTCCTATAAGGTGACTACATCACTTTTCTAATTACCAAAAAAATTAAAGTTATTTGTTACTTTCAGACATGACATGGTAGACATAGGAGACACTCTAATTCTCTGTCCAAATATTGTGATATAATAAGAGCCAGGGTGAGGTGTATTGATTTCATTTTAAATGCTATAGGATAGTCATTAGAAAAATTTTAAAGCCAAGACTTACATCACTTATTGTAGATATTTAAAATTCATTTTAGGAAATGCAAAATTATAGGGCAATAGACTCAACAACTGCTCAAAGAGCATGGGGAGAGAAGGAAGCAGCAATGTTTGGTTCCACGGTAGACCACAGGCGGTGGGTTTCGAAAAACACAAAGGTGATGCTTTGTTAATGAAGGAATCATACAGTTACCAAAAAGCAAACACTGAGCTCCAGAGAGCGAGCATCACTTAGTGCATACAGGTGCTAGTTAGGATGAAAGTCTGAAGCATGGTTAATACGGAAACTTCAAGAATCAGATTCCTTAGGCCCTTAATCCTCTTTTACCTATCACTACTTGCGGTTTTAAGTAGATATTTAAGCTAATACTGCTATCTTTCTCATAGGAGTATTCTGTGAATTAAATAATACATTATCAATCATCCAGTCCTATGCTTAATATGCATTAAGTGTTTAAGACTATTAGCTATAGCTAATAACAACTACTATTAACAAATTGCATACTTCATGAAGAATCAAGAGTGGACTAAAACACTAAAGAAGAGAAAATTAAAACTAAAGTTATAAAGTTTATTTTTTAAAACTTATATGTAGTATAGAGCAGCCTATACTCAACACACAGTAAGAGTTCAGTAAATATTAATGATAATACTCCAAATACAAGTGAGTAGGATCACAAATGATTGCAATTTTCATGTTTATGCTTTTTTATATGACGTTACAATTTCTATCTGAAATTCTGCCATATTATGTATCAAAATTACCTAAAACAAACCTATCTTTCACCTTTCAAATACTTAAAACACCATAACCAACATTTAGTCATGTACTTTTGTATCATGTATCAAAGCACAGGTTCTAGTGTTTGACTGATGCGTTTGAATCCTATCATTTACCAGCTCCATCAGCTTAACAAGCTGCATGAGCTCTCTGTACTTCAAATTCCTCATTTATAAAACTGGAATTACAAAGTGCACAACTCAGGAAGCTGCTGGAATTAATGAGAATACATAAAGCACTTACAATGCTTACTATCTAATAATGTGCTATTGTTATCAGGAGCAATACTCTGAAACATCAGCTCCATGTATGTAAATAATATTGCTAATATTCAAAGATTCTAAAATCATTGTCAAGACAACTGATATCTAAGTCTTCCTATTTCTACTTGACGATTTTATACCACATAAAGTGTTCACTCTCAATACTTTGGGCCTAGGAAGAAATATGTATCAGCTAAGAGAATATGTGAAAGAAAAACTTACTATGTCTCTGAAGACAACTGCCCGAAGTCGATTAATATCCATGTCTTGTAAGAGCCTGTCAAAATCTCTCACTGGAGATATACCACCAGTTACAATGTCCACTGGACTCTATTTAAGACAAAACACATAAACATACATTACACAGATATTTTTAAAAATAACACACTATTCCATGGGCGACAACATCTTTTCCCAGCTTGTTGTCCTCCTCCTCTCTTCTTCTTTTGGGTGCCAGGAGGTAGGGGGTAGAGAAGGGAGCCATGAAAGAAGAAAGAGATTATATGCTAACTCACCAAGTACGTGAAACACACACTGACGTATCTGAAGGGAAAAGTATCATGGACACAAGGAAAGTAAACATTTGGAAAAGCAGACAAGATTAAGTATAAGCAAATCTTTACTGTATACTCAAACACAAATATTTGAAAGTTATGTCCACAGACTAAAGTAACTATTTTAGGATTTCTGTCAGATTTATTTAACTTTATGTTGAAATGAACAAATAAATTTAAGATCTTAACTGTAAAATAAGAGAATGCTTTGTTATTTAATTAATTATTCTGCAGGCTTACCTTCGCTGCAGATTTCCCAGTGGGAATCAGGCTGTGTGCCATTTTCTGGCTTTTTCCTGCATCGCCTTTATTTCTCAGCTGTGACTGCTGCTGACACTCTAAGCAATTCCTTACTGCCACTGCACACACTGCAATTTAAGAAAAAATTGTATTTAAGATTATGGAACTGACAAAACCCACCTATATGACTTGCCTAAGATTTTATTTGAAACAGATCACCTTCAGCAAATTCCTAAAATATCCCTGGGCTTTCTCACACACTGTTTGTTTTCTGACTCTGGTAGTCACTCTATTAGGGCCCACTGCTAAAAGAGAATCCGTTTAAGAACCTTAAGAAATACTATACTATTTCTTAGATCTCACATAATTTACTTGAAATAATCTTTTATGACGGAAAAGATAGGGAAGAAAAGATTTTAAAAGTGTAAGAAAACAAAGTAAATCACATTGCCATCAACTAGTTTTTCTATTATCTTCAGTGAAGTACAATAGTTAAACTAGAAACCAGCATGTTTTTCTTAAAATTTTTATGATTACAGCATGACAGTAATCGGGACTGACAGAGGGAATTTAAAGGGAATATTTATTTATAAAGTCTATCTTTTACTGGCTTTCATTAAAACAGTTAGAAAGGTAGGTGACAAAAAGGAGATTGTGATTAATATACAATCCAAAACTACCTCTCTATAAACATCTCACTTATCAGGCAGTTAACTCAAGTTATTCAGATAGTAACTGTAAATTTTAAAGAATTAGGTAATACACAATTGACTATGAATTGACTCATATCATGTAATCATCTCCAATCCCAACCAAATCGGTAGCCCTAAAAGTATCTGCCTCCACAAGGGTGGGAGAGCAAATTAGGAACAAGATAGCAAACCTCAGTAATAACTCCAAGGACCCGCTGACTATCACGTGGCTACTACACACAGAACTGAAAGGGGAGTATTCACAAAGGTGCCCAGAGAGCAACAAAAGCTGGAGAAGGGAAGGAACACAGTGAAGGGGAGGGAGAGAGTACGGACAAGTCCGTCCAGTTTGGGGTCAGGCCCAGCAAAGAGCGTCTCAACTACCGCTGTCAGAGGCTGTGCAACAGCAAGTCTGCATCTGCATTACAAAGGTAAGGGCCACATCTGAGTGCCTAGTATCAGTCAGTCTCAGTAATCTGTTCTTACTGTTGCCGTCTGACCTTCTCACTTCCAACTTCACGAAAACAGCAATGAGGAGACCAGGGATCAAAACATTTGGACCGCTGTGACCAAGCGTACCATATTCTATTAAGTGGTCCTGAACAAGGAGAAGATATAGTGCTGGAGTACACTGAATTATTTATTTATTTTCTTCTATAGTTATGAAAATAGAGGGAGACAGAGAATTTTCCTAGTTTCTGAATTTAATACTTCTTGAGTACAGCGAAGCATTGCTAGTGTAGTTTTCTACTTTCAATTCTACAAGTGTACTCTTTTCAGGAAAGTAGAGAGGCTTAAAAAATGGCGTATACAAAGTAATGGGTTCTAAATATTTTAATTATATTATTGATATAAAGTTTAACAGTGTATCCTATAACAGAAAGAACAGTAATACTAGTTAAACTATATCCAAATTTCAACTCTGCCAATTTATAGCCTCTGAATTTTCATTAAGTTAATTAACTTCTTTGATCTCAAATTTCCTCATGAATAAAAGAAAATACAAATGAATGAATGGGAGAAAATGATTGCTGACTCAATGTGAAAATCAGAAATGACACAAAACAACAGTAAATGATACCTTTTGTTTTGTTACGCTTACCATCTGACTCTTAACTAAGATTTTAAAACAACTCCCTAAAAATAGTATACCAAGTTCTTTAGAGCATCCTGACTTTAAAAGTACTTTGAATGGTATTTTGAGTGAAAATAATTATTGTACCAAAAAATTCAAAGTATGTCTGAATATCTAAGTATAGGTATTGTTGCTAAATATGGGGAAATATTTTAACTAATTATATTTTCCACTTTAGATATTATATTTTCATAGGTACTTTATTTCTAATCTGTCTTCACATGGCCATGGTTCTTAAAGATTTTGCTTTCATGGTCCCCTTTTCTCCACCTACTTCTCTCCATTTAATGAGCAAATCATTAATAAAGTCTCAGTATTTACACTAGATACAGGAGACATTTTGCATAGACAAAAACAATTTTTCTTCACCTAAGGAATTTCAGATATCACTTAAAATTCAAGGAAGAACTGCCTCCAGGAGCAGAGCAGAGGTTTAATAGTCATATTAATTTTATCACAACTTATTTGGATTAATGGCTACACTTGAACGATGCTAGTTTAGAACCCTGCTGCTCAAGTGTGTTTGTAAGAGAAGCAGCATCAACACTACCTGGGCCTTACTAGGAGGACCAGTTTAGGCCTCATCGCAGACCTATATAAGCTAACCAGCGTTGTAACAATATCGTCTGGTGATCCAGGTGTATGAATCACACCAAAACTTGAGAAGCACTACTTCCAAGCAAAAGGCGACGGGGGGTTGCAGGGAATGATGCTGATCAGAATCAACTCCGTAGAATTTTCAAAACATATCCTCCTCCTCGATCCACCCTTACAAGTACTACTACAGCCAATGCATACACAGTACTCTACTCTTTGGAAGTTAAAAAGTATCATAAGACAAACTGCCTAGCACATATTTTCCCACCAACATGGGAAAGAAAATATTCAATTTAGTATGTCTGTATTACTGAAAATTTAAGCAAATTCCTAAGTATTGGGGTTTAACAGCTCACCTAGTCGGAGACTCTGCCGCAAAATTCCTCCAGATGACATATTTTTTTCAGCTTCAATTTCAGTGAAGCCAAGAGAACTTGCAAATATAAGTACATCCACAAGGCTAATTAATCTCTGCAAAAATGCCACAGAGGCTTCTATCGAAAGCCCTTGAGTAGGTTCAATATTCTCCAGCTCATGCTATAAGGAATAAATTTTGACATTTATATATATATTCTGATAAAAATCCAATTTTATGAGATACATTCCCCAAACTTCTAAATTTTATAAAAAGTTTGGCTTTTATAAATAAATCTAGTTCAACAGAGGAATTTCCTTATCATTTCATCTAAAAGAAAGCATACATACAGGTGAAACACTGTCGGTCATATTACTCACTAACTAATTCATCCCTGATAATTAAACATTCTTTAGTGCCTTCATTCCTGGGACAGATTCTAAGGTCCTTTCAAGTAATTATAACAGATTCTGCTATTTTTGAATGATAGAACCTATGATGTATAGTAACCACCACATTTAAGTTTTAATCAATAAGAACATATAAGTCCTGTTTTCACACCAATTTTACTTAGTAGTTAAGTCCTTACTGTAGCCGATGTAGCAGCTGAAAGCAACGGCAGTATACCCCCACAAGCCATGACCATATTGTCCATCACTTGAGAGATGAGATGAACTGTGTTGTGTACAAAGATGACATTATCACTGCTATTCACGAAGTCCATAACTGTCTTTGTTGAATGGCTGTCCAAAGATAAATGATGTTTACTCATAATGTTAAAGAAAGGAAATAACATTTGCCTACTTGAGGGAAGGGAGAATAAGAGGGTGCTTTCTTTGCTTCATCTTGAAAGCTGAGGAACTATAATGATGCAGCAGGCATTTTGGGGATGTATACTTCCTCAGAATGTGTAGACCATTCCCTATCAGTGGTTACTATCTGTGCCCTTTTTCAGTTCTGAACAATAAATACTACTGATCTTAGACTTGATATAAAAGTTGAACTAAATTACCCTAAATTAGGAGCAAAATTTGAAGCCACAAAAACTGAGAGGTAAATGGCACTACATGTGCTATTAAAAATGAATTTTCTAGTAACATTTTCTTAGATAATGCCATAAAATGTTTTTAAACAGAGTAAGAGTAGATTACAACTAACAATAAACAAATTAGGCACTTTTAAAAATCATAAATCACACAACGGAGGATACTCTAAAATACACAGACTTTTTATAGTAAAAATACATTGGAAAATTAGATGTTTCACCTAAATCCAATTTTTTTACTTTCTTCTAGAAATAAACGTATTTGATAGACCTACATTCAGGCAAATTATGAGATATAAAATATGTCACAGAAAATCTTCAGCAAATACTTTAAAAGAAAAATCTCTGATTTTCAAGTTTTCATACTCTAAATACAATACCTCACATTTGTAAGAGAATAAACATTAATTCAATAAAACCCTACCACAGATTTAATTTATATCCTACTTTTTAACCAAATGACTATAGTTAACTACAGAATGTTAACTAAATAAATTTCTTTGAAAACAAAGACTAAAATTTACACACATCTTCTATGATAAATAAACGGACAAACCTTCTCCACATCTGTATGTCTGTTTCTATTGAAAATAGTAGATCAGTGAGCAAACGCTGATGCATTTGAGACCATCTGAACTCAGGAATACGGAACATAGACCTGGAATCCCTCCTTTGTCCGTTAACTGTGTCGGGTGCTGTTCCTTGCCCTGGCTGCTCCTGTTGCCTTGACATCTAATAGAGAAAGTTAAAAAGAGTAATAAAGGAAGTTCAACTGCAAAAGAAGACATTAATATCTAATAGAGTCTATGCAATTCACCTAACAAATACTCACATTTCAAGACACTAAGGAACCAAATCAGAGAAAAATTATTAATGAATAATAACAACGATACATTTAAGGCAAAGTTACAAATAAATGCTATAACTAGCACCATTCAGCAGTAACTGGCCTAGAACCATGTTAGCGTTAGCACCAGTTAATACAGCATTTTATAAATGAATGAAGAAGTTTGGGATTTTCAATACTGACATAAAAGAAAGGCTGTATCTGGATTATAAATTAGCTATAATTAAGAAAAAAACAAAACTAAAGACAATAGAATGAAGATCAAACCAATAAAAAAGGAAGACAGGAGAGCAGTAAGAGTTGAATCAAGTGGGAAATGACAACATGCAACCACAGTGGTGTCATGGATCCCTCTGAGATACTGGTCAAGAAGAAAGCTATGCCTCTGAATCTCACAAAGGCTCCTGCTGTCACAAACAGACCTCAAGGAACAATTTTAAACTGCATATTTTGTACATAAAATTATACAAAGCAGGTGGTTCTGCAGGAAGGTAGCAGAAAAAATAATGTCCTAACTATGACTGGGGTCATCAAATAAAGGGTAAAAGGAAAGTATTTCCAATGTTTGCTTTATAAAAGCTAAAAATAGGCTAACACTGAAACTTGAAAGTAGTAAGTTTTAATGATACTGTAGTGAAACTAACAATAAAAGCTGCCATTTAACAAACTCACACTAAAAATCAAACCCTGCTAAAAAGATAAGAAATAAAATCTTCATATTCACTGCATTTATGTAACTGCAAACAGGTTATCAAGGAACTTTAAAATAAAATAAAATGTTTAAGTATATACACTTGTTCAATTTCAACTCAATGCAAATGTATTTCAAGGAGATAATAAATATAATCACCTCAAGCACAGGCTGAGGAGGCTGAGACGCTTCCACATCTGTACTGGCCTTCAATTCCAGTCTCTCAGTATCTGTAGCAACACTGGAAACATCCAACTTGGCAATCTTATGCTCAGAAGTAGTAGGAGACTCCAAGATATTACCATGAGAGTCACTATTTAGTTTGGTTTCTCCAGTGAAGCTAGTTTTCTCCCGATCCTCCAGCACATGACCAATGTCGGAATGTACAGCTGCTTGGGAAGCAGCCGCATCTGGTGAGGTAGCTGAAGCCCCTGATGCTGTCATAGACAAGACTCCAGAATCTTTAGGATTTTGAGTTTCAGTGTCAGTTTGTTTCTTACTTACAGCTTCTTCCTCTGGAAGCATTAATTTATGGTCATTACTGAACACATTCTCTCTCTCACTGGCTTCAGAAGCACCTGGAGACCAACAATTGCCTTGGCGCTCTGTGGGGAGACTGACTTCCTCAACAGGACTACATTCTACCTTCAGCTCTACATAATCATCATCATCTTCTTCCTCTACTACAGACTTATCTAATAATTCTGGCACCTCCGAAGCATCTTCTTCTGAAGGAGAACTGATGGAAGCAGTTACTTCATTGACAGTCACTGTATCTTTGCCAGTTGTAAAAGAATCAGAGGAAATGGTTGCAGCTTCTGTTATGTCAGAAGATCTTTCTAAATCATCTACATTAGCTGTTTCATTTACCACTGTTTCTTCCAGAGGGACTTCATCCAGTAACTCCTGATTTTCTGGCCCAGTTGTCCTTTCTTCATTAGGTGTATCAGGAATTTGCAGTTCAGTGTTGGATGCAGATTCTGCTGAACTTGTCTGCCCAATACTTGACTTTTCCTCACTATTTCTAGTGATATCAGAAGACACAGGAGAATCTTTTGTATCTGATTGTTGGGATCCTACTGAAACATTAACTTCCCTGCTAATGCCAGAGATTGCTCGAACTGGATTTGAAGAACACTCCCCTATTTCTTCATCAACTTTTCCCTGGTGTTCCCTTAATATATTGGCAAGGTTTTCTTTGTGTATTTCAAAAGTGACCTAGATGAAAAATATACAAGGAGTCAAAATACACACACAAAAAAATAAATAAATGAACAGAGCAAACAAAACATAAAATTTAAATGTTCAATTTTTCCAACACACGGTTTATATGATGCAACAGACAATGTTCCTATAATATCTTATCAAGTGATAAATAAAAAGTGTCAAACACAAAAATCTAAATCATCAAAAAAATTATAGCTAATCAATATTAACAGGCAGCATGGCATCAAATAACAAGAACACAGTTATTTAGATTATATTTTTAAGACATATGTATAGGAAAACAGTACATTATTCTACTAACCTGTATAACTTGTACCAGGATCTAAGTATGAACCACTGGAAAGTGCTTTGTGCACTATGTAAAATATTGTTTAAAAGCAATGAAAACCCATTTCTCATGATTTATTCTCAGCAGAGATCAAAAACATTAGTTATGATCATTTCTTATATGATGCAAATTATATACTTAAATACTATATATATTATGTATTATAGCTGCACTCTCTGCATTTATTCAGCTATGAAAAAAACTTCATACTAAGGTAAAGAGTATAAATTCTTTTAGCAATGAAATAAAAAGATCCAACCATTCCCCAAAGATCAACCATAATTTTCAAAGCTGAACTGATCATAAATGGTCTGAAAGCTCCAGTTAATTGATCCAAGCAATTCATCCACTCACTTGTAGAGCTGTATATAAGAGATTACTAAATACTCAGCTCTGTGAACACACCCATATCATGCTTATTAGCCTTTTGCCCAACTAAATGGAAAAATTTCAAGGTTTAAGTATAAAAGAGAGTGCTGTGATTTTAATGTCAAAGGTTTATGATTTTATTTCATCAAATATTATATTACAGCCACCATTGGAATCTTCCCTGGTGGCTCAGAGGGTAAAGCTTCTGCCTGCAATGCAGGAGACCCGGGTTCGATCCCTGGGTCGGGAAGATCCCCTGGAGAAGGAAATGGCAACCCATTCTGGTATTCTTGCCCAGGAAATCCCATGAACAAAGGAGCCTGGTAGGCTATAGTCCATGAGGTTGCAAAGAGACGGACACAACTGAGCAACTTCACTTTCACAGCCACCACTATGTGACTGCCGCTAGCAAGTTTCAATGTGAACATCACCCAAAAAAGTAAATATAAAACCGGCAGAAGGTATAGGCATAATTAGAGTTTATCAATGCTAGAAGTGTTTATGTAACCTATATTATTATAATAAACATAGTAAATTGAACCTTGTAGTCAACAAACCTTTATTGAATCCTAGTATGGTAAGATGATGACAGATAAAAAAGAAGAAAAGATGATTTTTTCATGCCCAAAGATCCACAGACCTTTTGGAAGGCCTGTGAATGCAAGCATGTACACAGGCGCATATAGTGCAAACAAAACTATAAATAATGCATAATGTACACAGTTTCTTCTATAGCTATTAACTAGCCTTTATGTATGACATATACAGTACAGTCTTGTCATAAAGTGATATAGTGAAAGTGTTAGTCGCTCAGTCAGAGCCACCTCTTTGCGACCACCATGGACTGTAGACCACCAGGTTCCTCTGTCCATGGGATTCTCCAGGCAAGAATACTGGAGCGGATTGCCATGCATGCCAATGAACACCCAGGACTGATCGGATCCCCTTGCAGTTCAAGGGACTCTCAAGAGTCTTCTCCAACACCACAGTTCAAAAGCAGCAATTCTTCAGTGCTCAGTTTTCTTTATAGTCCAACTTTCACATCCATACATGACTACTGGGAAAACCATAGCCTTGACAACACAGACGTTTGTTGACAAAGTAATGTCTCTGCTTTTTAATATGCTGTCTAGGTTGGTCATAATTTTCCTTCCAAGGAAAAAGTGCTATATTCAACACTAAAGAGTAAAATGGCATAATAACATTAACAAAATCTTAATTTCTTCTATGCCCAGAAGGCTGATATTATCTTTGAACTAAGTTCTTAATTTTAATTGATGAATTCCTCATTTATTCATCTGAGAAAAATTTACTAAATTATCTACAGCATGCCAGACACTGTGTGGTGAACAATACGATGTTCATGGTGCCTATGTTCTAATGGAAGAGATGAAAAATAAACATACGACCATACAAGATAATGTCAAGTAATAATAAGAGAATTTTAAGAAAAAGGAGGAGGGGCAGAGTAACTGAAGAAGAAAATCTAGGTGGGAGGGTATGCTTTACTAGGCTAACTGAGGAAGGTCACTGGAGATGTTTGTTTGAACAGAGAAAGTGAGAAAGAAAGTTACACGAATATCGAAAGAGTTCCAGGCTCTTTGCTCAGGAAGAACAAATGCAGAGGCCTTGGAGCCAAAGTAGGTTTGGTATGTTTCAGGAACAGTAAGAAAACACCAGACAGAGAACTGCAGACGATAAGGTAAGAGATGGAGCCACTGCTTTAGGATTACAGAGAATCACAAACTGTGTAAAAGACTTTGAGTTTTATTCTGATATCCAGGATACGATGTTTGTCCTGACATATTAATACATAATAATGTATAACACAACAGCATTATAGCATTATAGAATGAGTTTAGTTTTGGATAATCATGGATTTGACTTTACTCAAATTGAGGATTTTTAAAATTTTTATTATAAAATGTACCAATAAATATGAATATATACAATCACCCTCCACATCCAACACATAGTCTCTTAATCACCCTTCCCATTTTGCTAATATGAAGGAAGACTGGTGATCCTCTGTGTTACCCTCCCTAAAAGTCCCCCAGAATAGGGTGGGGTTGCTTACCAACAGCATAGAGTAGGGGAAGGTATCAAGATGTCAAAATCAAAACTACTCAATCTTTTCTATGGTTTTTGCTTGCAGCACATACAACTGCTAATCTTTAGCTTCAAACAGTTGAGGGAGCCAGTTCTGAGAAATCTGAGATTTTTTTTTTTTTTTAAACGAAAATGAAGTTGATTTTTGGCTTTTCCCATACTAAGCTTATGACTTACTTACCCCAAACCTAAATTAATACAACTTGCCCAGCTGATCCATAGACTCTAAACTCGACTGTTATTTATCCCACTCCTCTTCCCTCTATCCTGTATACTTCTGTATTTTTGCAAAATCCTTTTATGGCATTTTTATGTTGAGTTTCAACACAAAATACATTAAATGTTAGTGTGTAACTTGCCAGCTTAACTCAACTAACAAACTGAGACACTGTACAGTAAGGATATCCTACATTTTCATCCTACGTTAAGACCAATAGCTACACTCCTAATGTGAGGAGGAAATGCTATCCCCTAGTTCAACTAATCCCCTAGTTCAACTGCTACAAAAGAAACTTAACCTTAAAAAGCTGTCATCCATTTCAAAACAAGTACGTTCCTATACTAAAGAGCATTGTTTTGAAGAATAAATAAAACAGATTTGAGACTGAAAAGTTAGAACATTAGAAAAGTTAGTTATACATTATTTCCACTGTAAAACTCATTCGGTATGTTAAAACAGTATAGAAAAATTTCAAATTGCTATGATTATACTTGCTCAATATATTTTTACAACAAATGTTAGTCATCATTTTAAAATGGTATACAACAGGAATTTAATGGACATAGCAAAAACTTAATATCTGATCTATGTGATTACATCTAAATACTACTATATATATTTTTTTAATTTGGTAATAGGATACAAATGGACTTCCCAGGTGGCAGAGTAGTAAAGAATCCGCCTGCCAATGCAGGAGGCACAAGAGATGGGTGCTCAATCCCCGGGTCAGGAAGATCCCCTGGAGAAGGAAATGGCAACCCGCTCCAGTACTCTTGCCTGGAGAATCCCATGGACAGAGGAGTCTCGTAGGCTACAGGCCATGGAGTCGCAAAGAGTCAGACATGACTACGTGACTGAGCACACAGCAAATACAGCAGAAGAGGATAAAAACTTAACAGAAAAAATGTACGAATAAGAGTCCTGAAAAAAATCATTCACTTTTAGTGTTAATGCTTTTATTATGATTACTAACATAGTGGTAACAGAGAAACAAAACTTTCATAATACCTGTAGCCCACTGCAATGCTCTATGCAGTGACGTTCCTTGTAAATTTATAAACAACTTGATCCTCTTGGATTTCCATGTACCCTTCATGGCCAATAGAAGATACATATTTTTGCTATCACAAACTCTCTCTTAAAGAGAGACTTTTCATGTTGCTCTAAAGAGTATTCACTTAAGTTACAACTTCCCACGACTCTCTTTCAATCATTTGCTAAGAGACCATTCATTCTAAAGGTGAAATATAATACATATATCTCTGTAATGTATTTCTTTCTCACATTCTAACTATATTCATGCCGAGGAGAGAAACTTTGAACTCACCATTTGAAAAGATAGGTTAAGAAATAACATTTAACATTAAATTTTAAGGTTAGGGTTAGGGTTAGGGATGGTTTATATAATACACATTGCAATTCAACGCAAAGTACAGTTTCATAAAGGTATACTTAATGTGCCACAGGAATATATTTCCTTTTGTGATAAATAGATTTGTAGTCAAATCTGTTCTAAAACAGTGCTTTGTCTTCCCTAAGCAAACCAACTTGTTTATTCGTTGTTTTTTTTTTTGCAAATATGAATATTAGAAATGCATTTTAAATTTTTGAAGTTGATTTTTAAACCTCTTTTAATTTACTCCAGTAGTTGAAAACCTAAATGGCAACTGAGTAATTATCACTGTTGTTATCTTTTTTGATACTGTTTTCCTAAAAGTATTTGTGACTGATAATTCCTAATTAATTACCAGATATTGTTCTAAATTACTTCACTAAAAGACTAGTCATTAATCTTCACAATCATTTGATAGCTAATCTATAGCTGTTTGCCATGTTTGGAAATCACTACTATAAGCTACTAGTTAAAGATAGTCATGAGCTAATAACTATAATGTTTCTTTAGCCATTACTTTCAACTAGACAAATTTACTAATTAGGAGATAAAAGATAAATGCAATATATTAAGAGATTAACATTACTAACCTACGTATTAAAAAATTTTACCTATAAAATTTAGGTTGTTTTAAATGTTAACAATGTTTAGGAATTAGCTTTCCTTTTGTAAGCAAATTCATCGTTTTTATTGGATGTTATTTTCCTTTGGAATAACAGCTGTATATGACATGCTAACTTCTAGTTCTTAAGTTACCAACCTTTCCACAGCTGATAAATGAGATATATTTTCCTTCAAAAATAGCTGAATCTTCCCATATGGGATATTAGCAAGCATAGCTCAAAATGATCACAACCACACAACAGGAAATCTTTTATAAAGATTCTGATGCAACAGCTTACAACAACAATGGCATAAGACATAATACTTAAAAGCAAATTACAAGTATTTATCAGCTTATACATATTTACTGATCTATTTTATGCAAAGTACCCTGGTTAAAAATCTAAACATTCTGGTCAAACCTAAGCACTTAAATGCTACCCTAATACAACCTGACTAGAGGGATATCAAGTATAAAGCCTAGCTCATTCTAAGAAAACCACCTAAAAGAATTAGTTACCAAAACAATATTATATGATCAATAACAAAGAGCAACAATCCCGTGAGGAAAACAAGTCATGTATGTAATAAGCACTATACACTCATCGTGTAATACGCTCAAAAACTTTAAGTAGGTAGTATATTTTAACGGAGTTCACAACACACTATCCCAAAATACGGCACACTGGCATACTATCTTTTAAGATGAAGGAATTTGAGAAACAGTGTGTGTAAGAAAGATTCTGCCCTCTTCATCCTCCCCTGAAGCAGGTCATAAGGACTCTCGAATCACTCACTCCCTTCTTCCTGAAGCTTCTTATGTGAGAGGTAGGTAAAACCCAAAGGAAAAAGCATATCCTCATCTCTTCAAAAGAGGGATACCAAGAAGAATCTGAATGGACAGTCCCTGACGGATTTCCCCCAGGGTACTGTCATTATACACTTTGTTCTCCCATGTTTATCCATGACTTCCCACCCTTCGTCAAATCTAAAATAAAAATGCTCAGACTTAATTGTTTCTTTGGGTCTTCACTTCTTCATGAAAACACCCACTTGATGTAAAATATATTAAATAAATTCATATGCTTTTCTCTTGAAAATCTCTGTTAATTTTCAGGTCCAGTCAGGAATCTTAAGAGAATCCAAGAAGAATTTCTCCTCCTCTACAATTCACATGATTCAAATATAAAAGAGTAGATAGCCTAGAAATCTCCCTCCCACCACTGGTCCTCACCTGCACAACTCCCCAAAAATCAGGCAAAAATCAGTTATTAATTTCGCATGTATCTTTCCAGAATATTTTTGTGCATATAGAACAAATACAAATTCTCACTTGCACACCTATTTTACTCACTAATATCCACTACACACACTGTTTCACACTTTCTTTTGTCATTTAATATACCTTGGTGAACTCTCCTGTAATCTGCAGTCCCTTACAAGGAGTAGGTTGAACATCTTTTCATAAACCTAAAGTACTTTTTACTGTTTTCCATGGGTTGTTTGATCATGCCTTTTGCCCACTTTCCTATTAGGCAGTCGTTCCCTCTCTATCTCTAGGAGAAGTTTATATAAAAGGAATGCTATCTTTGCTCTGGTCCTAAATAGTTATCTCAGTTTGTCGTCTGCCTTTTTGACTTTGCCTATGGTATTGTTTGTTCTTTGGTCACAAGGATTTTGCAAGATTTAATGTAGTTAAAAAAAAAAAAAAAAAAAAGTCTTTTTTTCTTGAATGGTTCTAGATTCTAAATCATATTGAAAAAATTCTTACACAAAAGGCCACAGAAAAATTATGTCTTTTCTTCTAGTACCTTTATGTTTCCTCCCTCCATCTGCATCACTGTCCATTTAATTGATCCATGTGTTAAATTTCTTCATATTCCAACTTTTTTCCTCCATAGATGAATCAATCCTCTATTGTCCCAACACTATTCATGGATAGTTTAAGTTTTCCCTGGTGATTTGAGACGTAGTCTTTACAATATACAAAAGACTTACGTGGAATTTTGTTTATTTCTGGACTTTCTCTTCTAATCCCCTGGTCAGCCTATCTCCTCATGTGTCAATACTGCATTTTTTAAATTACTGACATTTGGTAATGTAGTTTAGTACTCGGTAGACTTGGTTACTTCTAGTTGCTCTTTACAGAATCTTCCTAGATATTTTTACTTGTTTATATCATCTTTCTGTTCCTTAATAATTACCTTACTCTGTTTTTGCCCCTCCAAAAGAAAAATAATTGGCATTTCCTTGGGATTTCATTAGCTTTATAAAATAACCTAAAGAAATTTATTTATATAAAACAAATTAAAGAAATTCCTTTAAACCTAAAGAAAAGCTATTATAACTTTATGATGTTGAATCTTCCTATTCCAGGAAACACATTTTTCTATTTGTTCATGGCTTCTGTGTGCCCTCTGAGAATGCTTTAAAGACTTCAAGTAATTCAAAGTAAAATTAAGATATGACTGGCAGGATACAGAAAATACATTACTGTGCCTAGAAACACCTGGAGGTACCAAGAAGGTGCTGAGATTTAAGTTTGGACCTCATTAATGATTACTCATTTGCAAGAAAGAAAAGAGCAAGATTAAGAGCAAGGGGAGACACCATGCAGAAGAAATTTAAGAAGATCTGTGTAAGAAATGATGTATAAGAAAGATGGTGAAAGAAAATCCAAGATACTGAGTTATTTGGTAAAGCAACAAGATTAAAGCATTTCTAGGAGTGATAAGCAATAAAAATAAAAAAAGTAAGCAGAATCAACCGTAAGGAGGTATTGAACTACAAAGGCTTTGTGAATCATGAGAAGGAAAATTTCATCATACACATAAGGGTAAGCTTTATTTATTCACTATTTTAAAAGGCAACTATGTGATTACACAGACAAATTAAAGATTTTCAAATGGAATTGACTTGTAAATCTTACTATTCCATTCACAGAAAGCTTAAAATAAACCCACTACAAAAAACCAAAAGAATAAATAACAAAAAATTGAACATGCCTATATAAAAAACTGCCAAGGAAGCAGAAACAACAAATTTAAAAGCAGTACAACTGTATTTTTGTTTGTATTGACAAAGACTCTCTCCTTAACCAAACTTTGTTAAGGTTCCTCTGAACTTCTGTCTCAACTAGGCCCTCTGTCCTTGCCAGACATTTGAGCAGTTCCTCATTTCCCACTGTTCCATGGATGATATCAAATTAGCCCGGCCTGCCTTCAGCAAGAGTCCTGTTAAAGTCTGGTTAACTAGAATCTGGCCATCCCAGCTTGCTCCTCTTGTTAATTTTCCATTCATTGAAGACCTTCCCCGCTCCTACTCTGTTCCTAGCTATAAAACCGAGACTTCTCCTTGTATTCAGAGTTGAGCTAAGCTCTTATACTCAGGATTTTTCTCCCTATTACAAGAGTTCCTGAATAAAATCTGATTTTACTGCTTTAACTATTACTGACTCTGGTTCTTTTCAACTATATGTATGTGTGCATGTGTGTGTATATTTAATATATTTTTTAAAAATTATTTCCACCAATTTTTCTGAACAGAGTTTTTCAGAAACCCATAATATGAAAAGCAAATTAATTCACTCAATTATTTCTTCCGAGAATTTGAATTGGTCTAATATTCAGATGCTACATAAAAGTTGCAACTTTTGGTCTAAAGTTCACCATCTTAAGTAAGCAAAACTAGTAAACATAAAAAGAAGCCTTACACTTTCATAAAATGACTTCTGAACAACACATTCTTATTAACACCGAGTGAGGATGCAATTTAAAGAGAAACTTTCCAAATGATTAGTATCCTCTTAATCTCTATAAATATCATACTAACACATGGAAAACATTCTTAATTAATTTAACATCTAACATTCTTTAATAAATTTAAAAGAAATTTACTTAAAGAAATTTTCTTCCCTCCAACTTCCTTAAAGTATGAAAATTTTCATCTAATCAATAACTGTTCCCCATTCCACACCATGCCTGAAAATATACACGTAACAAGTACTAAGTTAAGCTCATTGTAGTGGGCAATACCAGATATGGTTTAAAATACTTGCACAATAGTTGAAATACACAGGATGCTTCTTATTTACTGATTTAAGCATCTGGCAAATATTGAGACAATCTTCAAAGCAACCCTAAATAGACAGGTAGTATAACCCTCATTTTAGATGCATGAAGACAGGAAGCACAGTGACATAAAATAATATCACAATAACTTACTGACGGCTGATTTGTGTCAATATATGGCAGAAACCAACACAGTATCATAAAGCAATTATCCTCCAATTAAAAGTAAATTACGTCAAATTTTAAAAAGTCATCTTGAACAATTTTATTTTCTTAAGAACAGTCTAGACAGGCACTCCCATGTAAAGTTAGAATACAAATCGATATACAATTTTTTACATAACAACTTAGCAATATTTTTTTAAAACATGCAAACTCCCTCTGGTATTTTAGGAATTCATCCTACAAAATAAGACATATATATATATAGGAACAGACCCATCACTCCTGAAAGACAAAGGAAAATTAAACCATGGTACAATACATTGTAATACAACTCAACAGATTTCTAAAAATCACCTCCACCAGTCTGTCCAAATAATATCTGGAGAAGGCCAGAATATGACAAGTAAACCTGAATCATTTACTCAATCACTCCTTCCTAGCATTTCAAGTGGTCTGATAGTATTCAGATGTTATATTAGAGCTACAGCTTTCACTCTTAACTTTACTTCTCCATAATACGACGCAATATACATACACCTGATAATATGCAGGCACTAAAATCCATGTAAGAAGCACATCACTAATTGAAATAATGCTATAAAATATAAATATGATATTTTTACAAGAGAATAATTATATGTGTGTGTGTATTTATGTAAAGAACAGAAGACTAGAAAGTCTTGCACTTAAGCCACATGCAGGTGATGGGATAACAGGTAATTTCAGGATTTTGTATTTATATTTTGTACTAGGTTGCACATTCCCAACAATGAGCACATATTAATTTAACATTGAAAAAAAAAAACCTAAATACTGTTTAAAAAAACTTAAAGCCAATAAATACTTTAGTAATTAAATATAAAATGCAGTCATGATACATGAAAATTTTGTAACTCTTGAAATCATAAAAGGATACGCAATTGTTTTTGTTTTTTTGGCAAGCCATGCGGCACGTGAGATCTTCATTTCCCGACCAGAGAACAAACCTGTGTCCCCTGCAGTGGAAGCATAAAGCCCTAACCACTGAACAACCTGGGAACGCCTTGTAATTCTTAATTTTATTATATAGCCACCATAAGCTCACACATACAAACATATGTATATTTATACATGCCAGTTCATATCTTGTAACTTTTAAAAATACTTTTAAGAAACGACTTAGAGAATTTTAACAAAACTGATTTCCACCTGCTTTTTACCCAACCTAAACTGTTATATACTCTTATATAAAACAATTGACATTTAGGTTTAAGCCATTTCATCATAATTCAGAATATATGAGGCCTTAACCTAGATTTCAACTAAAGAGTAGAAGCATGTTGGCATACCAAGTGCAAACAATATTTAATTACTCAAGATAATGTTCAATTTGAAGCATTAAAAAAAAGGGAGATAAATAATAAAAACCTAGAAAACACAAGGAAATAATACAATTACAAAGTCACAGGTACACACTTGAAACCTGAGACCAAGGTAACCAACATACTCCAAAGACACCAGGAGTGCCTATTACTGCTTATAAGACGCAGTTCAGCTGTTGGAGGGGAGGGACACAGTGACAAACAGCTTCCCTGCTACAGAGGTGGCAGGATATCTATCAAACTGGACAATAAAATTGCAATTGAGTTTCTTTGGCTTTTTATAGCAGCTACATGTATCCTGATGTAACTGCAAAAGCTATACAAGTCTGTAACATTAGTTTTTTACACACCAGTTCTTTATGAAGAACCAAGTTATAAATTTGTGATAATAGAGATTTTAAATGGGTGTAAAAAGGAAAAAATATGCATCACTTCAGTATTATATGCACAAAAATATTTATAAACCTTCACAACTAATATCTTCAAAGAAAAATTTTTGATTCCAATACTTTCAGCAGAATTTTTATCAGCATGCTACAAATTGTTCACCTACTTACTGAATCACTTCAGCTCTGTCCTAAACTTTATTAAATATTGATTTGAAGAGCTTTAGAGTATAAGCTTTCCATTTTACTTCAAAAATAGATATCAAGATTTACGATTCCAAACACATTAACATAGCTACATTCAAATAAATCACTTTATATCAAACTTACTAGAGAGAAAAGCTTTTTCATAAATTAAAAAAAATTCATACAAAGAAATAAAACTGAAAGAAATTTATGAAACATTAAAGGTGAAAACCACAAGCAACCGTAACGTTAAATTTTTCTTTTCCCCCTCAAAAAGTAAAGCTTTAGCACTTATCTTCTGAAGTACACTTCCACAGCAAAAAGGGACAGATGCCGTTTCACTCAGATAAAACTACTCTGAAATAATCAGGATTTATTCCATTTTATAACTGTAATTCAGAAACTTAAGGCCAAAACTGGTTCTTGACTCAAAGCAGGCAAAAAAGACCTTTCTATGAGATCACTATTTTCTTTGCAAAGGTTTTAAGATCTATTTAAAGCCGTAAATCACTGGAGTAAAGAAAACTAGGAACTAGTTAAGTATACATATGTAATACACACAGAAAACAAAGTTGGCTTCGGGTTTGTGTATAAATTTGAGTCTAGAAAAGTAGCTTATATTCTTCTAACATTTTCTATGCCTTAATATATGCTCCCAGAAATAAAAAATATGCTTTCCTTTATGATAAAAAGAATGTACTAAGGGGTCTTAATTGGGGTCTATATTTAATTTACATAGGATTCATCTGTCTTCATGATACTTTCTAAAGAGTATGTTATATTAGCATCTTACTTTAAAAGAGAGAAGGAAAGAATATTAAAATAAGTAAAACTAATTCCTTGTAAAGTTTGAGGGGCCCTAGAAATTTAAAGTACATAAGAAGGCCTTATTTTAAAACATGGATTTCTAGAAACATCCCACAAGATTCAGATTAAGATTCTGAGGTGGGGCCCCGGAAAGTATAGTAAGATGCACCTCCCAAGTTAGTCTAACGAGACAACCCCTAAAACACACTGTGTGTCCGTAGGTACTTCTTTAAAGTCAGTGGCTGTGGCCATTTCCCGGATCATTGGTAAGAAACTGAGGTGCTGAGGTACGTACAGGGTGGCATGATGCCACATGATGATACAATCAATGGCTCAGCTTCCCTGGTGGCTCAGCTGGTACAGAATCTGCCTGCAATGCAGGAGACCTAGGTTCAATCCCTGGGTCGGGATGACCCCCTGGAGAAGGAAAGGCAACCCACTCCAGTATTCTTGCCTGGAGAATCCCATGGACAGAGGAGCCTGGCGGGCTACGGTCCATGGGGTCGCAAAGAGTGGGACTCGATTGAGCAGCTAACACAAACAGTGATGGTGCAGTTCCTCCTCCTTCCTAAACAAATATCCAACACACAGCTGCCAAGCTCTCAGCACTAAGCTCAGTTAGGGAAGATAGGAAGAATATAAAGCCTTTCATCCCCGCTGATGAGGGCTTTGCATTAACAGTCACTTTTAACCAGCAATATAACATGAGGGCTATTCCAGGATCATACATGATGAAATGCCAGTCTACACTTTCTATGTGACTCATTACTGATCTTCCTCATGCACGTTACACACTCGCACGCAGAGCAAACAATTCCCATGCTTTTCCCTCAGGGAAATCACCTCTGTATCTCTGCTTACGCCAATTCCTCCACAAGTGGTTCTCATCACCCCAATCTCTACACACCCAAACCCTATTTATTACCCTTCAAGGCTGTAGTCAAGATTCCCTGCTGGCTCAGATGGTAAAGAATCTGCCTGCAATGCAGAAGATTGAGGTCTGATCCGTGGTCGGGAAGATCCCCGGAGAAGGAAATGGCAGCCCACTCCGGGATCCCTGCCTGTAGAATTAAATGGACGAAGGAGGCGGCAGCCTAGAGTACACGGGGTCGTAAGAGCTGGACATGACTGAGGGGCTAAGCACAGCACAAGGCTGTGGTCCAGTGACGTCTGAACTCCAGACCCTCAAAGGCCCCCTCGTGTCACTCTGAATACCTTCTCTGTGACACTGGCCCCTTCCGGCCTTGGTTTTCAGCGCATGGATGACCTCCACAGTGGGAAGTAACTTCTGTCAGGATAAGACCTGCTCTGGATTCATCTTTCTGTCTTTCACAGTAAACCTGAAGGTGCGGAGAAGACAAAGGGGAGGAGTGGGAAGATCAAAGGAAGAAAAATAAAGAAAGAAAGGAGAAGGAAAGAAGGTGCCAACTGGAGTAAGACCCAGACACAGCGACTGGAAATGAGTGAGAGGGCCCATGGAGGCTGACCTAGAGACAAAACAAACGTGACAGGGACAACGCGGAGGAGGCTGGGGGAGGCAGGCGGCGCGGGGGACAGAGCGTGCGGAGGAGCACTGGAGGGAAGAACAGGGAAGGAGAGGGGTAGGAAAAAAGGAGACGCTGGCGAAAAGGAAAAAAGACACAAGCAAGGAGGACGCCAGCAAGCTGAGCCGTGATGGAGGGCAACACAGACCACACCAGGAGCCTGCCGTCCACACCAACGCAGGGTGTGCAGGGTGATGAGATGGAGACCGGGGAAAGAGGGGAGGCGGGGGTGAGAGGGAGTGAGAAAGGAGGGAAGAAATAGGAGCAGGGAGTAGAGTGGAGAGGAGAAGAAGAACGAGAGGGAGGGGAAGCAGTGGGAGGACGAAGGGAAAGAGAGGCTCATACACAAAGAGAAAATTAAGTGCTGTGAATTCACACACAGCAGCATGGCTGAGGAGTACAAAAAATCGTCATAATAGTGATTTCAGTTCAATTCAGTTCAGTTGCTCAGTCATGACCGACTCTTTGCAACCCCATGGACGGCAGTACCCCAGACTTCCCTGTCCATCACCAATTCCAGGAGCTTGCTCAAACTCATGTCCATTGAGTCAGTGATGCCATCCAACCATCTCATCCTCTGTTGTCCCCTTCTACTGCCTTCAATCTTTTCCAGCATCAGGGTCCTTTTTAATAAGCCAGCCCTTCCCATCAGATGGCCAAACTATTGGAGCTTCAGCATCAATAATAGCAATGAATATACAGGACTGCTTCCCTTTAGGATTGACTGGTTTGACCCCATTGCAGTCCAAGGGACTCTCAAGAGTCTTCAACGCCACAGTTCAAAAGCATCAATTCTTTCATGCTCAGCTTTCTTAATGGTCCAACTCTCACATCCATACATGACTACAGGAAAAACCATAGCCTTGACTAGATGTAACTTTGTTGACAAAGTAATGTCTCTGCTTTTTAATATGCTGTCTAGATTCGTCATATCTTTTCTCCCAATAAGCAAGCGTCTTTTAATTTCATGGCTGCAGTCACCATCTGCAGTGATTTTTGGAACCCAAGAAAATAAAGTCTGTCACTGTTTCCATTGTTACCCCATCAATTTGCATTGAAATGATGGGACCTGATGCCATGATCTTCGTTTATTGAATGTTGAATTTTAACCCAGTTTTTTCGCTCTTCTCTTTCACTTCCATCAAAAGGCTCTTTAGTTCCTCTTCGCATTCTGCCATTAGGGTGGTGTCATCTGCATATCTGAGGTTATTGATACTTTTCCCTGAAATCTTGATTCCAGCATGTGCTTCATCCAGCCCGGTATTTTGCACTATGTACTCTGCATATTAAATTAAACAAGCAGGGTGACAATACACAGTTGTGATGTACTCCTTTCCCAATTTGGAACGATTCTGTTGTTCCAACTCTGGTTCTAACTGTTGCTTCTTGCCCTGCATACTGGTTTCTCAGTAGGCAGGTAAGGTGGTCTGGTATTCCCATGTCTTGAAGAATTTTCCACAGTTTGTTGTGATCCACACAGTCAAAGGCTTTAGTGTAGCAATGAAGCAGATGTTTTTCTGGAACTCTCTTGCGTTTCTGATGATCAAACAGATGTTGGCAATTTGATCTCTGGTTCCTCTTTTCTAAACCCAGCTTGAACATCTGGAAGTTCTCAATTCATGTACTGCTGAAGTCTAGCTTGGAGAATTTTGAATATTACTTTGCTAGCGTGTGAGAGGAGTGCCATAGTGCAGTAGTTTGAGCATTCCTTGGCACTGCCTTTCTTTGGGCTTGGAATGAAAACTGACCTTTTCCAGTTCTGTGGCCACTGGGGAGTTTTCCCAATTTGCTGGCATACTGAGTGCAGCACTTTTACAACATCATCTTTTAGGATTTGAAAGAGCTCAGCTGGAATTCCATTACCTCCACTAGCTTTAGTCATAGTGATGCTAAGGCTCACTTGACTTTGCACTCCAGGATGTCTGGCTCTAGGTTATTGATCACACCACCGTGGTTATCTGGCTCATGAAGATCTTTTTTGTACAGTTCATCTGTGTGTTCTTGTCAGTTCTTCCTAATATCTTCTGCTTCTGTTAGGTCCATACCATTTCTGTCCTTTACTGTGCCCATCTTTGCATGAAATGTTTCCTTGGTATCTCTATTTTTTTTAGCTAGCTTTAAATCCTTAAACATATAAATGATTTGGTTAAGTACAAAGGAGCACAAAGTTCATGCCACGAGTAAACAGAAATGGAGACCTAAGAAAGCTTGATATATTTTAAACTGAGTAGAACCAGTTCAGTCAGAGTAGATATTTTTCTCAAGTGAACAGTGTAAGATGAGGCAGGAAATGCTTTTTTCAAGGGAAATAGTGAAAAAGTAGGTAGAAATCATTTTTTTTTCTAAGAAGATTAGGACTGTGCTGATGGAAGGGAATAACATTATTTTTAAACAAGTTATTTTGAGAACAATAAACCTAGAGGAAAATAACAAACACCTCAGGCCACTGACCATTAGAACTACCCATAGGAGAAGTAACCCAGACATGTATAAATTACTACAAGTCATTAAGAAAGAGAAAAATTTCAAAGCAGGCAAAAGACAAAACCCTGCAAAAATAAGAAATCTAACAGCATCAAAAGTTAGAGGACAGAACATTACTTATGACAGCATCAAAAGTTAGAAGATAGAGCAACTCTATTCCTACTAATATGTCCTAGAGCAGAGCTTTTTTCAAATTAAAGATATTTCATTTGGTGGATCATGGAATCACTTTATTGAGGCATCATCAGCATTTTTGCCGGGGTGGGGGAGGGGTTCCACCGCACAGCTTTCAGAATCTTAGTTCTCTGACCAGGGATTGAACAGGGATTTCATGACCAGCAGTAACTCCAGGACAACTAAGGAATTCCCATCATCAAAAATAACTCCATACCAACACTTAGTAAGAGTGAACACTATCTCATAGAATCAAGCTCTATTTCAGGTGTGTGGGGGGAGAGGAGGACATGTGTGCCCACAAATGTACACACACATAACTCATCACAATAAATTTCTTACTGGGAACAACAGTTACATGAAGTTTGAAAATGACACCTCTATTAAAGCCTTTGCCTTTGAGCACCCGACTATTCACAGCAGTGAAAATAAACGAAAGAAAGCTATACGTAAGAATAAAAAGATTTTTCTGTATGTTCCAATCAAACTTTATTTACAGAAGCATGCAAGACTTGGCCAAGGATTGCCCATCCCTGGCTTCAATCAACTCTCTCCCACACTAACGACTTTGATTAATTCTTTTTTAGAATTTATTTATTTATTAAGAATAAAAAAGATTCTTAGAAAGAAAAGGCTTGATGAGAAAAATAACAGAAGAGTTCACAGAGTACAATGTCACTTTCATAAAATATAAAAATAGGCAATATAAGAGGTTATATTATTTACGAACACATATTTTTTAACTTTTCAAGAAGGAAATGAGGATGGGTGGGGGTTGGAAAGGTTGAACCATGAAGCATGTTTTTAAGTCAGGTAGTCACAATTCTTCCTTCACTTAGCATATATGCCTCACAAATGATTTTGGATGTAACTAACTCATTTGAAAAGAAAATTTTTAAAAATGTGTATTTATATCAAATATGAAGTATTAGGGCCTTACTAATAAGCTAGCACTAAGAGTCAGAACAAACGATTAGCAGGAAGAATGACAGGGCTGTAACAAAGGAAAACGGTCATTTAAATTCATTTGCTGTGACTTCACTCATTAACTCCTACAGTCAGATAAACACATTAATTACCACTTTTACCATTTCTAGATTAACACTGATGGTTAAGAAAAGTTTAGAAACTTCCCTGAGTTTAGAAACTATAAATTACTATAAATCAGAATTCAAACCCAGGACCAGCCTATCTCCAAAATCCATGCTATCTTCATTACTTACACAAATAGACTGGTGACTGGATATATTTAATTATAAACACTCAAAAGCTAAGGTGAGATATCTTCTACTCCACCCCTTTTGTTTTGTGGATAGAAAATAATTAAGAGACTAGGCTACTGGCCCTAAACAGTAATGATTCTGACACTTCTCAAGCATTTTGGTCTCAGGATCCAAAGTACTTATTTATATGGGGCATGTCTTCAGTTGTGTCCAACTCTTTGTGACCCCATGGACTAAACAGTCCATGGAACTCTCCAGGCCAGAAAGCTGGAGTGAGTAGCCTTTCCCTTCTCCAGGGGAACTTTCCAACCCAGGGATCAAACCCAGATCTCCCGCATTGCAGGCGGATTCTTTACCAGCTGAGCCATGAAGGAAGCCCCTATTACTAGTTACCATATTAGAAATTAAAGCTAAGAAATTTTACAAATATTAATTTCTTTTGAAACTGGCAATAAACCCAGGATCTATTAATATAAATGGCATTTTTCAAAGCAATAATAAAAATGAGAAGAGTGCTATTATTTCACAAATTTCATTTGCTATTATTTTTGCAAACCTCTTTCAACTCTGGCATAATAGAAGATACCTACACTCTAATATCTGCTTTTGTATTCAGTCTGTTGCATTATATTGTTTAGACTGCAGTACATGAAGAAAAATCTATCTTCTAACTAGACATGTAGCTGGAAAAGGTGCACCCCTCCACTCCCTGAAGTGGTCTCCTGGGGTCCCGAGGTCTTCAGGTAGTACTTCAAGAATTACTGCTCTAAAGATTATATTCCTTTAGCCATTCTTCCTAAGGACATGACAAACTAAAGTGTATACAAAAGTGCTGAATTAACAGGGAATAGGCATAAAATTATTAAAATCTAATTCACAGCGCACTTTCCTAAACGAGAACTCTCCCAGATATATTTGAAATCCAGATAAATTTGAATTATGTGAGATCTAAACTTAACCCTATTTTTCTCATGAAGTAGTAAAGTGAAAAATAGTACTAGGAGAAAATCAGACCAGACTGCAACAGCTCACGACAGCACATCAGAATAGCTGGGTACCAGAACAAACTAAAATAATTCAGAGAAGAGGTGGCAAGGTGTTTCTGTAAAGTGCCAAATAGTAAATATTTTAGGCATAGGGGCAAAAAAGTCTCTGTCACAAATACTCAATACTTGTAGCATGGAAGCAGTCATACAAAATACATAAATAAATGCAAGTGGCTGTGTTTCAATAAAAATTTATTGACAGAAACAGGTCAGGCCAGATTTGGCCCTTAGGCCACAATTCTTTGAAGACTGCCTTTCACTAAACTGATTAGCTTAAAAATGCAGAGACTAAAAGAAAGCCATTTTTTAAAATCACATCTTTGCCTCATTTAGCACTGGATTATTCTCAAGATCGTGGTATAATCTAAGATTGTAAATCCTTACAATAGCAACACATCTTTCTCTCACTGAAGAGGGAGGAAGCAGAATTAATAATAACGTCTAAGTACTTCAAATAGCTGAAGTTATCCAAACACTCAAGAACATATATTTAAGAAATGACAACATATTCCAATGTGGTTTGGACACCAAGTCGTGGCCAACTCTTTGAGACCCCATGGACTGTAGCCCACCAGGCTCCTCTGTCCATGGGATTCTCCAGGCAGGAATACTGGAGTGGGTGGCCATTTCCTTCTCCAGGGGATCTTCCCAACCCAGGAACTGAACCCAGGTCTCCTGTTTTGCAGGCAGATTCTTTACTGACTGAGCTATGAGAGAAGCCCATATTCCAATAGATAGGCAAACTATGCCAGAGCAATAACTATGATAGTCAGCGAAATAAAACATTTAAAGATATACCAGGGACTTCCCTGGTGGTCCAGTTGTAAAGAATCTGCCTTGCAATGCAGGGGCGCAGGTTCAATCCCTGATTAGGGAACTAAGATCCCATAAGCCGCAGAGCAACTAAGCCCACACACTGCAACTAGAGAGTCCATGCCCCACATGGGAAGATCTGACACGACGGAATGAAGATCCTGCATGCAGCATCTAAGACCTGATGCAGCCAGATACAAATAAATAATTATTTATTAAAAATAAAGATACACTAAATTTATCACTTCTGTTCTTTATCCTTCTAGTCAATTTATAATTAATATTAATATTTGCTAATTATATTTCTTCTGGATATATGTACAGTTCCTAAATAAGATATATAAAGCATAATAAAAGCTAATAAATTTAACTGAATTTTCATTTGAATATTTAACTGAATGTTATTTGAAATGTAAAATTTCCTCAGAAGACATAAAACTCCAAACATAAAACTCCAAACATAACAAGAAAAGCAACAACTTGACAGAAGACACTCATAAATAATATAGGTAGCAAAGGATTAAGACCAAGAATATATGAAGAACTCCCATAAAACAAAAAAGGTGCAGATTAAAATTAGGGAAACACAGCATTTAAAATTCATCATATTTGGAATTTTTTTAAACTCCAGCCATAACAAGTAATGAGGTGATATGAAGACATGAGTATTTATACATCACTGGCAAGAATATAAACTGATACACTACTTTGGAAAAGGCATTGTGTATCTTGTAATGTTTCACATCTGCACCTTACAAGTTATCGATTCCAATTCTAGAAAGGAACTTTCTCATGTATACAAAATACATCAAAAATTCTCATCAAAATGATAAACAGATGAAGTTATACAGTGGAATACGTAAAACTGAGAAAAAGGACACAACCACCTTGGTCAACATGCATGAACCTCAAAGAGTGATAATTAAAAACAGAAACTTACCGAAAAATGCATTTCATACAACACCATTATCTATAGTAAGTATACATATGAAAAATAAAATTCTCCAGTGTGGTATGCATGTGTGTAATTAAAAATACACATAAGACACAGAAATAATGAAAGCACCAAATTCAGGTGAGTGGGAGAGAAGAGAGGGGCTGAAAATGGTAGACAAAGCAACTGGGATGGAGAACCCACTCTCATAAACATGGTAGGTACATTATTCCTTCTAACTTTTTATATATCTAGGACATTTCATTGATATTTTTAAACAAAAGCTACATATAAATAAGTAACACTGGATTAAGGTGTTTTTATTTTAAAAAAAGACTAGTAGATTTTGAAACAAATTTTTTTAACAGACTATAAAATATGAGCAAAAGCAAAATTAGTCAGAGCTTTTTGTTTACGTAACCACCTTATATTACTAAAACACGTCTCATCTTTGAATATTGTACGCCACCTTGTGTTCAAAAAGGCTTAAAGTACTATAAAATTCAGAAAACCTATCTTGAAAATGGCTACTTGAAAATACAAATTCCTATGTGTGTTACAAGGTTTCACTTTTTTAAGCACACATAACAATGACATTTAAAAAAAAAAAAAAACTGTTCTGATTCTGAGGAACTTAGAAATATTTTATCTTTCTTCTTAATTAGCCCTTGTTTCAGTTGTTCACTACGCTTCCAAAGTGCAATCTGCCTTCTTCCCTTCTTTTTAAGTATATAAAATTTTGTTAGAGAATCAAAATTACAAACATTTAAAATGCTAAAATATACTGCCATTTTAAAAAACTTACCTTTGAATGTGTGATTGATAAAGTGTCTACCCACACACGCCAGCCACCCCATTCATATTTGATTGCATGGTAAAGTAAGATTCGGAATATGGCATAGACCATCTCTGTTATCTTTTGCTCATCTGAATTCTTAGGATTAAAATAGCAGAGAGAAAGCATCCACTCTTGCCACACAGAACACTGTAGCAAACTCCTGAAAATATTAAGAGGATGCTGAATTACTTAAAAAGTAAATCAACTTCAAAGAATTCTAAAAACATAAAAGTTTAAAACAACATGAACAAAACAACCAGCTTTATTATGTATACAAAACAAATAAAAACAATGAGGTATTGAAAGTTCAAATAACTGTATGGTATATTACTTGTACTACTTTAATATAAGGCATATAGAAAGTTCATTACATAGCATTTAAAGCAAATTGCCCTAGAAAATATAGGCTTATTCAAAGCTAGACTTGAACACTGAAAATAAAAGGTAACTGATCCTGCTTACCTTCTATTTTCTCTACTGTTATTAAAAAGTTTAATCATGTCAGAAAGAAATGCTCTGCGAACTTCCATGCTCTCTGGGCACTGGACAGAATTTCGAAGTAGGGTTGCAATTACTTTTAGTATCTCTGTAAGACAATTCATAAATTAGTAAAAACCACAACATTACAAAAAATTCATGATGCAAGATCATCACTATATTCAATTTCTTTTACTTCCCTGACATAAATGTACACCTAAAATATCCTCTTCTGTGCTTTAAAACAAATTATCTGCAAACAAGACTGTCAAAACATTCACTAGAAATCATATATAAACAAGAAAGGAATTTTTTATTTGCATCATTAGACAGAATGCTTAAATTTAAAAACTTTGTAGTAAATCAAATTAAATTCTAAATGAATTCAATGACTGCTGACACCTCTCCATAATCTCTGCCAGATAATAAAGTTGATCTTAAAATATACATATTTAAAATTTTTTTGAATACTCAAAACATATATATAAAATCAAAATCTCAGAAAAAAAGAATTCTCAGCTTCTTCAACAATATATATAATATGCACCTACTTTTTCCCTTATCATTGTCCATTTTAGAAGCTATCAAGATTTTCTTCCATAATTTTAAAAGTGAAATTAGATACAAAAATATGAAAAGTAAATTAAAACCTATTAAACACCCCCAATAAATAAGTGTTCCTGTAATACTCTTAAATACTGACTAAATTTATACTATAAATTTTAAGAAAAGAAATGCTTAAAATATATAAATATCAAAGTAGAAAAATCAAATAATAATATACCAAAGTTTTACCCAAATAAAAATTGAGAAACTCTAAACCTTCATTTGGCCAAGATTTTTGGTGCTTCTAAAGCAGTAAGTTCAAAATATCAAATAAAAGATATTTTATCATAAACTTAATGACATTTTAGGAGCAATTTCTGAAATCTTCTAATGACAAATTCAAATTTTCTCTACCCGAACAATGATTACCATGATGATAATATCCACTAACTTTGAGGATATACTATTGTGAGATACTTTTTTAGAAAATACAGATATTAATACATATAATCCTCACAAAATGATAACTAGATACTATTATCACCCAGATTGTAGAGATACTATTAATTACCCATTTGGGTAAATTAATGTACCCAAAAATCACTTACCTGTTAAGACTGAAAAGCTAGACATCCCATTTTTTAAAAACCACAGTGTATAGCTTATATTTTCTGCTACTATATTACACAGACAATATATTTTAAAATTTTGACTTCAATAAGTCATCTTTCCCATAACTACATAAAATATATTTGATATTATATATATCATCAAGGCTGGATGAAGCACAAGCTGGAATCAAGACTGCCAAGAGAAATATCAATAACCTCAGATACACAGATGAGACCACCACCATGGCAAAGAGGACCTCCTGGTGAAGGTGGAAGAGGCGAGTGAAAAAGCTGGCTTAAAACTAAGCGTTCAAAAAACGAAGACAATGGCATCCAATTCCATTAACTTCAAAGCAAATAGATAAGGAAAAAATAGAAACAATGACAGACTTTATTTTCTTGGGCTCCAAACTCACTGTGGATGGTGACTGCAGCCATGAAATTAAAAGATGCTTGCTCCTTGGAAGAAAAGCTATGACCGACCTAGACAGCACCTTAAAAAAGCAAAGACAGCACTTTGCCAACAAATGTCTGTACAGTCAAAGCTATGGTTTTTCCAGTAGTCGTGCAGAGATATGAGAGCTAGACCACAAAGAAGGCTGAGTGCTAAAGAACTGATGCTTTCAAACTTTGGTGCTGGAGAAGACTCTTGGAGAGTCCCCTGGTCAGCAAGGAGATCAGATCAGTACAACCTAAAAGAAATCAAGCCTGAAAATTCACTGGCAGGACTGACGCTGAAGCTGAAACTCCAACACTTTGGCCACCTGATGCGAAGGGTTGACTCATTAGAAAAGATCGTGATGCTGGGGAAGACTGAAAGCAGGAGGAGAAGGGGACAACAGAAGATGAGATGGTTGGATGGCATCACCGACTCAACAGACATGAGTTTGAGCAAACTCCAGCAGATAGTGAAGGATAGGGAAGGTGGCATGGTGCAGTCCATCGGGTTGCAAAGAGTTGGACATGACTGAGCGACTGAACAACAATATAATTGAGGTATTTTTTCCTTTTTTACTTTATAAAATAATGATATCTCAATTCCTTGAAAGCGAAGAAAAATTAAACACACACACATGTGTTTTTAAAATTAGTACTGAAATAGTATCACAAACATGAACACAACTCACCACACAAAAAGTAATTAAAATTATAAATTCGACAAACCAGTTGTTTTAATAACAATAATCTTAAAAAGCAAGATGAGAAATGTACACATTTTATAAGTCCTTAAGAATTCTAAATATTAAAAGATTATTAACCAAGACTAAGATCTTAAACAATTAGGAAGACAGATGTTTTTCAATTCCACACTTCGTATTCTAAACTTGACAGGAATTTAAAATGAAAGCCACCTTCATGGTCCATGTAACTTAGCCTAGCATCACCTAAATAGTACAATCAAAACTTTACCAAAAATCTGAACATAGATCTTACTCATATAATTCTTGAAAATCTCTATATAAACATTTCCCCATGACCTAAGGTCAATTTGAAACTATAGTCAACATCAAACACAAACAAAACTACTATTATATTAATTCCTATAATGAAATGTTATCTAAACAATGTGTTTTCAACAATAGAAACTTTAGGTTCTTCAGTGCCTTTCCTTTTGGTAACAAAATGTACTTATAAAAAATAAGTTAAAAGGAAGGAAATGGGAGAAATGGGTGAAAGTGCTCAAAAACCAGAAGTTTCCAGTTATAAGGTGAATAAGTTCTGTGGATGTAATCTTTAACCTGGAGACAACAGATAACAATACTGCATTATGCATTTGAAAGTTGCTACGTACAACACAAAAATTAAAACTATGTAAGGCCATGAGTGAGCTTACTGACACTACTGTGGTAATCATTTCACAACATATATCAACATATTACACATATTACACCTTGAAATTACACAACGTTGTATGTCAATTATATAACAATAAAGCTTGAAAAACAAAAAAACGAATATCAAAAACAAAGTATATTAAATACATACGAGGATTCTGTATCTTTACTGAAGAATCAGGATCTGGATGCTGTTTATGTATCACTTGAGTGTGAATCTGTTCTATGAGAATCTACAGAAAAGAAGCACCAGATTGGATTAGCATAATCACTATATCACTATCACTATTAATGAACTTTAAGTACAACACTAATCAACATTATAACCCATTTTAAATTAATTATAAAATAAGACATCAAATAGTCAATACAATGGAGAAAATACTTAAACAGAGATGTCCGCACTGTTAAATAACTCACAGACTAACATATTTATTAAGATATAGTACAGCTTCTTTAAATAACTAGTTTTAAAATCACACATCAAATCTAAATGCTTTTATTTCATCTAAACATTAGTCAACTCAATTATACAGGTATTTTTAGATAAAAATTAGTTAAGATTAAATGCTCATGCATTCCTACCTCAAATAGGACATTATACGTGGTCATTGTGATTAAATTTGTCTGAAGCATGAGTCTTTCAGCTAGCAATGAAAACAACCCATGTCCAAGCATGACTTCAGCTTTTCTTCTGCAATTACATAGAAAAAAAAAACCAAACGCAAAGTTTTACTATTTAGTTGATGAAGGAGACACAAAAATGTTTTTCACAATAGTAACAAATTCCAACTCAATAATGCCCCCAATTTCCGTCAACCTAGAACTTACAAGGCCACAAAATCTTTAAGTACAGAAATACAAACTACGATCTGGGAACAAATAAAGCTTAAGAAAAATGGGACTGGTTCTGCCACAGCACAACAAAATCATCACCAAAATCTTCATAGTTCGGTTCAGCCCCAGTCATGTCCGACTCTTTGCGACCCCGTGGACTTCAGCATGCCAGGCTTCCGTGTCTGTCACCAACACCCAGAGCTTGCTCAGACTCATGTCCACTGAGTCTGTGATGCCATCCAACTATCTCATCCTCTGTGGGCCCCTTCTCCTCCTGACTTCAATCTTTCCCAATATCAGAGTCTTTTCCAATGAGTTAGTTCTTCACATCAGGTGGCTAAAGTAGTGGAGTTTCAGCTTAAGCATCAGTCCTTCCAATGAACACCTAGGACTGATCTCCTTTAGGATGGACTGGTTGGATCTCCTTACTGTCCAAGGGACTCTCAAGAGTCTTCTCCAATACCACAGTTCAAAAGCATCAATTCTTCAGCACTCATTTTCCTTTATGGTCCAACTCTCATATCCATACATGACTACTGGAAAAACCATAGCTCTGACTAGTCAGACCTTTGTCAGCTTTTTAATATGCTGTCTAGGTTGGTCATAGCTTTTCTTTCAAGGAGCAAGCGTCTTTTAATTTCATGGTTCCAGTCACCATCTGCAGTAATTTTGGAGCCAAAGAAAATAAAGTCTCTCACTGTTTCCATTGTATCCCCATCTATTTGCCATGAAGTGATGGGACTGGATGCCATGATCTTCGTTTTTTGAACACTGAACATTACTTTGCCAACAAAGATCTGTCTAGTCAAAGCTATGGTTTTTCCAGTAGTCATGTATGGATGTGAGAGTTGGACTATAAAGTCAAGCTGAGCGCCGAAGAATTGATGCTGTTGAACTGTGGTGCTGGAGAAGACTCTTGAGAGTCCCTTGGACTGCAAGGAGATCCAATCAGTCCATCCTAAAGGAAATCAGTCCTGAACATTCATTGGAAGGACATATGCTGGAGCTGAAACTCCAATACTTTAGCCACCTGATGAGAAGAACTGAGTCATTAGAAAAAACCCTGATGCTGGGAAAGATTGAAAACAGGAGAAGAAGGGGACGACAGATGATGAGATGGCTAGATGGCATCTTGACTCGATGGACATGAGTTTGAGTAAACTCCGGGAGTTGGCGATGGACTCAGAGGCCTGGGGTGCTTCACTCCATGGGGTTGCCAAGAGTTGGACACGACTGAGAGACTGAACTGAACGGAATTGAACCATGAATTAAAATCTAAAGCAAAATCTTCACAGTAATTTTTTACTAACTAGCAGCACCACAAATAATAATCTAAAGCCAAATAAGTAAAGTAGAAAATCAATGTGGAAGAAAAGGTAGAAGACCTGCAAGAGAATTTTGAAATAAACACTGTGACGACAAACATACTAAAATTAAACTTTCAAGCAAAAACTAAGAAACTGAAGGATTACAAACTTAATTCTACCCATGCGTTTGTCAAGTGTTTTCTGCAAATGGCTGGATAGTATATTTTTCCAGTTTTGTGTACCATGCTCTTTGCAGCAATATCTCAACACTGCTGTTGTATAAACAGCCATAGATAATAAGCAAATAAATGACTGTGGCTGTGTTCCAATGTATTATTTACAGTCAGTCAGCTGGATTCAACACAGACTATAAATTTACCAATATTTTTCTACCACCAAAACTGTTAATTTTTATAATAAACCAATTCTGGTATAAGGAACAATAGGTAGGACATGAACATCTGAATTCAGTTAAGAAAAGAAGCATGGAGGTTTCAGTTTTTAGTTATACATATAATAGAATACAGTATGTGACAAATATTCCAGTTAATTCTGTCAGCTACATACTACAGATAAAGCAAATGATGATCAAGCCACCTGAAAAGAAGTCCATACCTAGATTTATTTAGAATTCAACTTATACAAATTTATTCTCATAGTGAACAAAATGAAGAAAAATTAAAATATAAGCAGAAACAATATACTCCGGTTTCCTACTTTATTTTTAATATGTAGAAAGAGGACTAAACTTATATAGAATTTCATGAATAAAAATAAATAAAAAACAGACTAGAGGAACCACATTGTAAATACTATCCCAAAGATTTATAACATTGATATGTAATATGCAACAGTTCATTTGAGATTTCATGCATACTCACTTTGGCACCAGGTGTTTTAAAAAATAGCCCATTGCCTTGAGAGCTTGTACTCTGATTCCTTCACTTGTTGATGCCAGAAGTTTATAGACAACACTGAATAAATTAAAAACAAATTACTATGAGTATGTTTCCAAAGTAAATATCTTATATATGTATATTTTTTCATATAGTCACACAATTATAAACCTTAGTCACACAATTATAAACTGATCTTCAAGTAAGATATGAGCAAATTTAATATACACTTCTAACATTTAGAAATTTGCTTATCAACTCTATGTTCTCTTCAAGAAACCCACTTTAAATATAAATATATATATAGATAACAAGTAAATGAATGGACAAAAATACACCGTCTTAATAACTAATAAAAAATCAGAGTAACTACATTAATTTCAGACAGTTTTCAAAGTATGGAAAGTTATCAGGGATAAAGAGGGACATTATATCATGATAAACAGGTCAATTCTCCAATATGATATAACAGTCCTTAACCTGCATGCACCTAGCTATAGAGCCTAAAACTATGTAAGGCAAAAACTTGCAGAAGTGCAAGGAGGAACAATGAATCCATTATCATAGTGGGAGATTTCAAAATCCCTTTCTCAGAAAAAGATAGATCCATCAGGCAGGAAATCAGTAAGGACATAGTTAATCTCAAAAATACCATCAAACAACTGGATATCACTGATATCTATGTACCACGTCCAAGGCTACCCAGATGACACGGTGGTGAAGAACCCGACTGCCGGTTCAGGAGACGCGAGAGGCGTGTGTTAGATCCCTGTGACAGGAAGATCACTTGGAGTAGGAAATGGCAACCCACTACAATATTCTTGCCTGGAAAATTTCATGGGGGAGCCTGGCGGACTACAGTTCATGGGGTTGCAAAGAGGTGGACACAACTGAGCACACACACATACATGACCTCCTTGCACAATAGTAGAAAAACACATTTTTCTTAAGTTCACACAGAACATTCACCAAGCAGACCACATCCAGGACTGGTAAAAACACACAAACAAATATAAGCCTGGAGATTATACAACACCAGCTCCAAAACCACATGAAATTAAACTGGAAACCAGTAACAGATCGCCGCAAAACACAAAAATACTTGAAGATTTAACAACATACTTCTAAATAACAGGTGGGTTAAGGAAGAAATTTCAAAAAATTAAATACATTTTCAACTAAATGAAAATGAAAGCGCAACTTATAAAAATCTGTGGGATGCTGCAAAGGCAGCACTCACAGGAACATTTACAGCACTGAATACACACTTTCTAACAGAAAAGGAGAAAGGTCTAAAGTCAATAACCGAAGCTTTTACTCTAGGGCATCAGGATGAGAACATTCAGTTGAAAGTAAGCAGAAGAAAAACAATAAGCACTGGAGTAGAAATCAATAAAAAATGGAAAAAAATCAATAAAAATAAAAGTTGATTCTTCAAAAAGATCAATAAAATCAGTAAGCTTCCTTGGAGGCTAAGAAAAAAGAGAAAGGACATAATTTACTAATGTCAGATATAAAAAGAGGAATCTAACTACAGAAGCCATGCCTCTATAAAAGAATATTATGAACTCTATGCCCACAATTTCTATAACCTACATGCAATGAGCCAATGCCTTGAAAGACACAATCTGCCAAAACATACTCAAGAAAAAATAAAAGATATGAGTAGGTTTATATCTACTAAAGATAATGAATAACCACCAAAATAGAAACTACCAAACCCAGAGGAATTCACTGGTAAAATCTACTAAACATTTGGGGAAGAAATTATACCAATTCTCTACCGGCTCCATCATAGCAGAGAAGCAGAAGGAATACTCCTAACACTCATTCTGTAGGCCACCATGACCCTGTACCAAAACCAGGAGAAAAGCTACAACTACCAATATCTTATGTTAGACCAATATCTTACATAATAGAGATAAAAAATCCTCAACAAAATATCAGCAAATCAAATCCAGAAAAGTGTAAGAAGTATATACAATGACCAACTGAGATTTATCCTGGGTATACAAGGATAGTCACATTTGAAAATCAGTTAAGGTAATCATCATATAAACACATAAGAAAAGTTATCAGCTATATCATTAGATAAAAAAAAAAATCTGACAAATCCAACAGCCATTCATGTTAACAACTCTAAATAAACTAAGGATAGAGGGTTAACTTTCTCAACTTGATAAAGACTATCTACAAAAAACCTACATCAAACATCACACTCAATGGGAAAAAAACTCAAAACTTTACTACTTAGATCAAGCAAAAGGCACGACTGTCCCCTCTCACCATTCCTTTACATCATACCAAATTTTCTTCCTAAAGCAGTAAAGCAAGTAAAGTAAATATAGTATACAGACTGTGAAGGAACACATAACACTATCTGTGTTTGCAGATGACATGATCACCTACAAAGAACATCTAGGACTGACTGACAAAATAAATCACGGAAATAGTGATTATAGCAACGTTGCAATATACAAAATTGATATTCAAAGTCAACTGCTTTCCTATATACCAACAATAAAGAAGCCAAAGGACATAATAGATACTTCATCAAGAAAGATACACAGATAGCAAATAAGAATATAAAAAGATGCTCCACATCATAGGTCATCAAGGAAATGCACATGAAAACAAAAATAAAACACCTATTAGAACTGCCAAACACCACCAAATGCTGGTGAGGGTGAGAAGCAACACAAATTATCACCCTCAGAAGAAATTGAAAGTATAGCCACTCTGGAAGACAGTTTGGCAGTCTCCCACAAAACTAAACATACTTTTACCATACGATCCAGCAGCTGCACTCTTTGGTACTTATCCAAAGGAAGAGAAAACGTATTTCCAGGGAAAACTGACATATGCATGTTTATACCAGCTTTACATGTAACTGCAAAAACTTGCAAGCAACCAAGATGTCCTTGATCAATGCATAAATAAACTGTAGACATCCAACCGATGAAATATTATTCAGGCCTACAAAAAATGAGCTATGAAGCTATGAAAAGCCTTTTGATTGAAAGCCTCAGATTGAAAAAAATACACAGTAAATGATACTAACTATATGGCATTCTAGAAAAGGCAGAACAAGGGAGACAATAAAAAGATTAGTGGTTGTGGGTTGCAGGGGCGGGGGGGGAGGGTGCTGAGACAAGGATGAACAGGCAAAGCACAGATGATTTTTACAACAGTGAAATATTCTGAATGCCAGTGTAATGATGAACATATACATTAAACCAACCAAGATGGAGCACGGACAACAGAGCTTCTGTCTTATGTATCAGAACTATTAACTACAGACAAAATAGAAAAAGTAATTTTCCAAGTACTCCGAAGACCACACAAAATCAGGTGCATTGGTGTGGAGAAGTTAACACTTAGGCATTACACATTTTGTAGATAAGAGTCTGAATTTTCACTTTTCTCTTATAAATCTGACCCATGGTCTTTATCTCAGAGTTACTTTCTGTCAGAAGTTCAGGTAGCTAATATTGTGAAAAAAAAAACGATCCTTCAGGTTACAGGAATTAAGAAAATGGGTTCCGATGGACTAGAGGCCTGGAGAAGGAAATGGAAAACCACTCCAGTATTCTTGCCTGGAGAATCCCCTAGGACAGAGGAGCCTGGTGGGCCACAGTAAAATTCAGTTCAGTTGCTCACTCGTGCGTGACTCGGCAACCCCATGAACTGCAGCATGCCAGGTTTCCCTATCCATCACCATCTCCAGGAGCTTGCTCAAACTCATGTCCATTGAATCGTTGATGCCATCCAACCATCTCATCCTCTGTCGTCCCCTTCTCCTCCCTCCTCCAATCTTTCCCAGCATCAGGGTCTTTTCCAATGAGTCAGTTCTTCACATTGGGTGGCCAAAGGATTGGAGTTTCAGCTTCAGCATCAGTCCTTTCAATGAATATTCAAGACTGAAATTCTCCAAGGATTGACTGGCTTGATCTCCTTGCTGTCCAAGGGACTCTCAAGAGTCTTCTCCAACACCACAGTTCAAAAGCATCAATTCTTCAGCTCTCAGCGTTCTTTATGGTCCAACTCTCACATCCATACATGACTACTGGAAAAACCATAGCTTTAACTAGACGGACCTTTGTCGGCAAAATAATGTCTCTGCTTTTTAATATACTGTCTAGGCTGGTCACAGCTATCCTTCCAAGGAACAAGTGTCTTTTAATTTCATGGCTGCAGTCACCATCTGCAGTGATTTTGGAACCCAAAAAAATAAAGTCTGTCACTGTTTCCACTGTTTCCCCATCTATTTGCCATGAAGTGATGGCACCAGATGCCATGCTCTTCGTTTTTTGAATGCTGAGTTTCAAGGCAACTTTTTCACTCTCTTCTTTCACTTTCATCAAGAGGCTCTTTAGTTTTTTTCACTTACTGCCTTAAGGGTGGTATCATCTGCATATCTGAGGTTATTGATATTTCTCCCGGCAATCCTGATTCCAGCTTGTGCTTCACCCAGACCGGCATTTCACATGAGGTACTCTGCATATTAAGTTAAATTAGCAGGGTGACAATATACAGCCTTGATGTACTCCTTTCCCAATTTGGAGCCAGTCTGTTCTTCCATGTCTGGTTCCAACTGTTGCTTCTTGACCTATATACAGATGTCTCAGGAGGTTAAGTCAGATGCTCTGGTATTTCCATCTCTTGAAGAATATTCCAGTTTGCTGTGATGCACACAGTCCAAGTCTTTGAGGTAATCAATAAAACAGAAGTAGACGTCCTTCTGAAATCTGTTGCTTTTTCGATGATCAAACAGGTGCTGGCAATTTGATCTCTGGTTCCTCTGCCTTTTCTAAATCCAGCTTGAACAACTGGAAGTTCTCAATTCATGTACTGCTGAAGTCGAGCTTGGAGAATTTTGAGCATTACTTTACTAGCGTCTGAGATGAGTGCAATTGTGCAGTAGTCTGAACATTCTTTGGCATTGCCTTTCTTTGGAATTGAAATGAAAACTGACCTTTTCCAGTTCTGTGGCCACTGCTGAATTTTCCAAATTTGCTGGCATACTGAGTGTAGCACTTTCACAGCATCATCTTTAAGGATTTGAAATAGCTCAACTGGAATTCCATCACCTCCACTAGCTTTGTTTGTAGTGATGCTTCCTAAGGCCCCCTTGACTTTGGACTCCAGGATGTCTGGTTCTAGGTGAGTGATTACACCATCGTGGTTATCTGGAAAATGACGATTTTTTTTTTGGTATAGTTTCTTTGTGTATTCTTGCCAACTGTTCTTAATATCTTCTGTTTGTTAGGTCCATACCATTTCTGTCCTTTACCGGGTTGCAATGACCAGACACAACTGAAGCAACTTAGCACACACAGACTAGAGAGGGTAGGAGACTGCTGAATAGCTAGGAGCAAACAAAGGGGAAGTATCCTCAAGATCTGTGTAAAAACCTTCAAAAGCCACAAACTGACCTAAGAGATGCAATGTGTTGGACAAACTCAGGCCACAATATCAATCAAGTCTTTCTATACAAACGTGAATTATCACCCAGCTCTCACCTTAATCCCCGAGTGGTGCATGTATAAGAAAAACTTAAAGCAAGACGAGAGGTTTTAAAAAATGAAGTGACAAGAGAACAACTACCTATAAAGGATAGGCACAACTTGCAGACTGACCTTTATTGATAAAACAAAACAAAAAATGAACACCTGTTTACAGATCACTAGATGCAAAGATGATAGGTTAGGGCTAGGAAGTATTTCCCAAATAACTCTATGAGGTCAGCATTTACTCTGACATTTAAATCAGTGGACTGAATAAAGTCAATTACCCTTCATAATGTGGGTACCTCATTGGAACAGTTAAAGGCCTTAATAATTTAAAAAAAAAAAAAAAAAAAAAACTGACCTCCCTAGAGGAAGAAGGAATTACGCCAACAGACAGACTTTAATCTCAAACTGCAACATCAACTCTTATCTGGATCTCCACCTGCCAGCCTACCCCGCAAATTTTGGACCTGTCAGCTTCTACAATCACATAAGCCAATTCCTTAACATACATGTCTGTCTGTCTCTCTCTCTCTCTCTCACACACACACGCGCGCGCGCGCACTTTTGGTTCTGCTTCTCGGCGAGTTTCTGAAAATGCACTCCCTAAGTATAATGAATGAAGTCATCTCCTATCTTATACAGAAAGAACACTGAAAAAGAAACCAAAACTGTGTAATAAAAGACTGCTTGCTGTCGTCACTCAGTCGCTAAGTCGTGTGCGACTCTTTGTAACCTCATGGACTGTAGCACGCCAGGCTTCACTGTCACCCACTAACTCCAGTTTGCTGAAATTCATGTCCATTGAGTTGATGATGCCATTCAAGCATCTCATCCTCTGCTTTGCCCTTCTCCTCCCGCCTTCAATCTTTCCCAGCATCAAGGTCTTTTCCAATAAGTTGGCTCTTTGCATCAGGTAGTCAAAGTATTGGAGCTTAACCAACCGCCCTTAAATCAATATTCAGGGTTGATTTCCTTTAGGAATCACTGGTTTGATCTCCTTGCTGTCCAGGACTCTCAAGAGTTTTCCCCAGCAAAATTCAAAAACATCAGTTCTTTGGCACTTAGCCTTCTTTATGGTCTAACTCTCACATCCGTACAAAACTACTGCACAAACTATAGCTTAGACCATACAGACCTATGTCAGCAAAGTGGTATCTCTGCTTTTTAATACACTGTCTAGGTTTCTCATAGCTTTTCTTCCAAGGAGCAAATATCTTTTAGTTTCATGACTACAGTCACCATCCACAGTGATTTTGGAGCCTAAGAAAATAAAGTTTATCACTGCTTCCAGTTTTTCACCATCTATTTGCCATGAATTGATGGGACCAGATGCCATGATCTTAATTTTCTGAATGCTGAGTTTGAAGCGAGCTTTTTCACTCTCCTCTTTTACCCTCATAAAGAGGATCTTCAGTTCCTCTTCACTTTCTGCCATTAGAATGGTGTCACCTGCGTATCTGAGGTTGTTGATACTTCTCCTGGCAATTCTGATTCCTGCTAGTGATTCATCCAAGCCCAGCATTTCTGCACATAAGTTAAATAAGGAAGGTTACAATATACAGCCTTGTTGTACTCCTGCCCCAATTCTGAACCAGTCCATTTTTCCATGTCCGGTTCTAACTGTTGCTTCTTCACCCATATATAAGTTTTTCAAGAGAGAGGTAAGGTGATTTGGTACTCCCATTACTGCCATCTCTTTAAGAATTTTTCACAGTTTGCTGTGAGGCACACAGTTAAAGGCTCTAGTACAATTAATGAAGCAGATGTTTTTCCTGCAACTCCCTCGCTTTCTCCATGATCCATGGTATGGAAAATTTATTATAACTAGATTATTAAATTACTTACTGCAGCTGATCACTCAGCAAAGTACCTGTTAAACTTTTGTGCCCCAAAAACCTTCTCATTAAATGAAAGACTTAAAACAGAAGTATTCTCTTTTGTTGCTGATAACTGTTATAGACTGAATATGTGCTCCCCAACTCATATACTACATTCCTAAGCTCAACTGTGGTTGTATTTGGAAAAGAAATCAGTTAAGTTAAAGGAGGTCAAGACATGCGAATGAGGCAAGAAAATACAGTCTGAAGGGGTAAACCTCTCATCAGAACAAGACGCAGATATGACAGAGAAGTTTTAAGTATAAGACAGGGAACTATGATTAGGAGGTGGGGCAGGGGGAATTTGGGAGAAAACAGAAAACAAATAAGGACCTGAGGTATAGCACAGAGAACTCTACTCAATCCCCTGTAATGACCTACATGGGAAAAAAATCTTAAAACGACTAGATATATGTATAGTTACAACTGAATCACTTTGCTGTACACTTGGAATTAACAACATTGCAAATAAACTATACTCCAATTAAAATTTTAAATAAAAAACAAAAATTGAATGAGGTCATAACGATGCGTCCTGCTTCAAGTGGATTAGCATCCTTATTTTTAAAAAAACGAAGAGCTTTCTGCTTTCTCTCTCGCTCTCTTTCTACCCTGTCAACACAGTGGGAAGGAGGCTGCCTACACCCCAAAGGGAAAGCCCTCACCAGACACCAACCCTTCAGGCACCTTTATCTGGGACTTACATTCTCCAAAACTGTGAGAAAACAAATTGTTGGTGCTTAAACGACCTGGTCTAGGATATTTTGTTACAGCATGCTGAGCAGACTAAAACAATGATGACTTGGGACTGAGGTTGGAAAAGGTTATATTTTAAAGGAAAGATATGGAGATCTTCTCTTAGATCACAATTGTATATTACTATTCTAGGACCTAAAGAGAGGTCTGTTAGAAAATTTGACCTTACAATAGCTGCATAATAGCATTAACTATACAAACACTGGAATGATTTGCTTGATTTGTCCTCACCTAGTAAACAGTAACAGATCCTGTATCATTGAAGAATTTTTCAAAAAATGTAAAACATGAAATAAAAGAATCTTATATCCTGTTTTATAGGATCCAGTAACAATTTTCATATCTAAGAAACTATCATTTCAAAACTAATCTCTCATATTAAATATAATAAAATTCTTGAAATGTTAAAGTCTTACCGTAACCCGTTCCTTTGGTCAAAAGCAGGTATCATAGAGTTAGGATGTTCTGACATTAATGCAACAAGCAGCTGTAGGACATCCATTAGATTGTCATCCTAAAATTATATTAGAATTTTATTTAAATAAGGAAAAACAAATTATTTGAACAATGACTACTTCTGTAATAATGAATTAGAATATAAAAAATAAGTAGGCTTCTGTACAAATACACTTGTTTAAAGACACTACATATTATATATATATATATATATATATATATATTCATCTATAAAATTCAAACTACACAACACCAAATAGTCAAATAATTTCATAATCAAAGATATAAAATGGCTATTGTACTGCATCAAGATTTCCTAAAACATATTCCATTGTTGTAACAGGTATTGATTTACAGGTTTCTTTTTTTTTTAAGGAATGATTACACATCAAGAAATTAGTTGCTGCTGCTGCTAAGTTGCTTCACCCGTGTCCGACTCTGTGTGACCCCATAGACGGCAGCCCAACAGGCTCCCCTATCCCTGGGATCTTCCAGGCAAGAACACTGGAGTGGGTTGCCATTTCCTTCTCCAATGCATGGAAGTGAAAAGTGAAACTGAAGTCGCTCAGCTGTGTCTGACTCCTAGCGACCCTATGGACTGCAGCCTACCAGGCTCCTCCCTACTCTTGCCTGGGATTTTCCAGGCAAGAGTACTGGAGTGTGTTCCATTGCCTTCTACCAAGAAATTGGCAGGGAAGGACAAACAGGCTGTTCTGTTTTATTACAATAAAGACAAACTGACGCTTCAATATGCTAACAGACCTTGGGAGTATGGCAGTAGTGTGGGGGGAACATACTGTGCATCACCATAAATTTATTTAACTAGGACCACAATGTGCGCTAAGTCTCTCTAGAAACTAGTTCTGAAATAAGATCTCATGGGAAATGGTAACTAGACAGTTCTCATACACTATCTAGGAAAAAGTGCTAGCAGATCAGTCATGTCCAACTCTTTGTGACCCCATGGACTATAGCTTCTGTCCATGGAATTCTCCAGGCAAGAATACGGGAGTGGGTTTCCATTCCCTTCTCCAGGGGATTTTCATAACCCAGGGACCAAACTTGGATCTCCTATATGCAGGCAGATTCTTTACCATCTGAGTCACCAGGGAAGCCCCATATAATCTGTTGTTAGTATTAAAGATATCAGTATAGATCAGTCCCTCAATCGTGTCCAACTCTTTGTGACCCTAAGGGCTGCAGCACGCCAGGCTTCCCTGTCCGTCACCAACTCCAAGCTCAAACTCATGTCCATAGAGTTGATGATGCCATCCAACCATCTCATCCTCTGTCGTCCCCTTCTCCTCCCACCTTCAATCTTTCCCAGCATCAGGGTCTTTTCCAATGAGTCAGCTCTTCGCATCAGGTGACCAAATATTGGAGCTTCAGTCCTTCCAATGATTATTCAGGACTGATTTCCCTTAGGATGGACTGGTTGGATCTCCTTGCAGTCCAAGGGACTCTCAAGAGTTTTCTTCAACACCACAGTTCAAAAGCATCAATTCTTCAGTGCTCAGCTTTCTTTATAGCCCAACTCTCACATCCAAACATGATTACTGGAAAAACCACAGCTTTAACTAGATGGACCTTTGTCGGCCAAGTAATGTCTCTGCTCTTTAATATGTTGTCTAAGTTTGTCATCGCTTTTCTTCCAAGGAGCACATGTCTTTTAATTTCATGGCTGCAGTCACCAACTGCACTGATTCTGGAGCCCAAGAAAATAAAGTCTGTCACTGTTTCCACTGTTTCCCCATCTATCTGCCATGAAGTGATGGGACCAGATGCCATGATCTTCATTTTTTGAATGTTGAGTTTCAAGCCAGCTTTTTCACTCTCCTCTTTCACTTTCATCAAGAGGCTCCTCAGTTCTTCACTTTCTGCCATACGGATGGTGTCATCTGCATATCTGAGGTTACTGATATTTTTCCTGGCAATCTTGATTCCAGCTTGTGCTTCATCCAGCCCAACTTTTCACATGATGTACTCTGTGTATATGCTAAATAAGCAGGGTGGCAATATACAGCCTTGATGTACTCCTTTCCCAATTTGGAACCAGTCCGTTGTTCCCCGTCCAATTCTGTTGCTTCCTGACCTGCACACAGGTTTCTCAGAAAGCAGGTATGGTGGTCTGGTATTCCCAGCTCTTTAATTTTCCACAGTTTGTTGTGGTCCACACAGTCAAAGGCTTTAGCATAGTCAATGAAGTAGAAATAGATGTTTTTCTGGAATTCTGTTGCTTTTTCTATTTTTTTCTATGCTTTTTTTTTTTTTTTTTTTGCTATTTTTTTGTATGCCCTTTCTATGTTTCTTTCTAGAATTCTCTTGCTTTTTCTACATCTATATACATGGCAATAATAATCTTTGTATTTTTTAATTTGTCCAAGGCAGACATGATGTGATAAACACCATAGACTCACCACCTGGGCCACAGAAACATACACTGCAAGCCCATCTGCGTACAGACTGCCTCTTTACATTTTTGAAAACGGACATTGCAGTGATGGTGCAGGTCTCATCACCCAAGTGGAGAACAGGGAAGCAAAATTTTTTCCCAAAACTTTAAGGTGGGTTTTTGTTTGGAGTGGCATATTTTTCTCCCCTCTCTGGTTTTGTGGTTTTAAATCTTAAATGATACACTGTTAGGCATGACAGATAGTTAGAGAAGCAATGGAGAAAAGTTTAAAACTCCTATGTTAGCTAACAGGTTTCTGAATTTATTGCTGTATCTCCAGAGAGAAGGCTGGAGAAGGCAACAAGGAGATTTTGTATCAGCTACTGCAGCCTTAAAACAAAGTTGATGTCTCTTTGGATTTTAAAATTGTTCCTATGCAGCTTCTTTTATTTTTGCTTAATCAGATACAAAGGGAGACATGTGGGGAAAAGGTTCCAAATGACCAATAAATGTTTACTGGGTGAACACACTTCTGTATATGGCATAATTTGATAACATTTGCAGAAAAGCACAAGAATAAGCACATAGGAGTTCTGAAATCCAAAAATTTCAAGAAAACCCTTCACAATCTTTGTCGACTATTCAGTATATCATGAGGGCATTACTGGGCATTACTAACCCAAAGATACAAAGGGAAGCAGCAGGAAGTCATCTCTATGGTGCCCTGCATCCAGGTTTTCACTCACTGCTTTTTAATTCTCGCTGTGGCAGCTACTTCAATATTTAATTCTCAATATGCTAAATAAATCATCTAGAGGTAGGGCACTGGGGCTTTTGAAAAGTGTGATTTGAAGGACCCAAAAAATATCTGATTTAATAGTTTCAAGGAAAACAGATCACTGTGACTTCCAGTTTCTCAGTTATGAAATATTTTGGTCCCGAATGGTCAAGAAAATCTAAAGAGAGACTACCCTACTCAAGAGGAAAAAGAAATCATACTCATTAATGTTTCAGTCAAACATGATGCTACCAAGAAATTTAACCCATTCTTTCCTGCCCCTATTAACAAAGACAGATCCAAACCATATCTCTTATCTACTAATGATTTTAAAAGGCACTATTCTCATGATGTAACAAATATGCTAACTCATAAAACATGAATTATACATAGGACTATAAGTTATCATATAAATGGCATGCTTTGTATGAAATTCACTTCCAGATTTAACTTATGTAAAATACATTTAATTAGATTATTTATTTAGACTACATGGGGCATATATCAAATTTTCCCAACTCAATAAAGCAAAAAACTACAGACATTTCAACCTATTTAACCTCCTTTACAACCACATAATTTTAAATCAATTATAAATGAGTGATTTAACAGTATTTGATTATGCAAAATCAGTGGAAAGAGTATGTTAAAAATTCAAAAGTCCAATCATTTGTAGTCATTTTTGTTATCTATTTTTCCACTTATTATACTGGTACCTGGAAATACACTGAAAGTATTTTTTGGTTATTAGGTTATTCTTTAGTCTTATTAGGTTAATGAGATCTTATTTTAATACTTTTTAAAGCCTCTCATGCTTATTCACAAAGGCAAGTTGTGGTAATAAAGAATATTTAAACGCAAATTGCTAAGCTTTCATTCCTAATTTACTCTCCATTCTGAGCACAGGTACAGGCATAGTTATATCATTAATGAGAGAGTTCTTTAACTCTTTTATGTGTAAAAAAGCCCATAATGTAACTTCAAAAAATAAAACATATAAAATTAACATGTTACCTCATGCATAGTGAGTAGATAATTAAGAATGGCCTGTAGTTCATCTTCCTTTACTCCATTATCCTTAAAAAACATAACACAAGTATTTTATGCTTACACATAAAAAACTTTTTCGAAAAGGAAAATAACACACAGAGATTTGCCAACTTGGTCAGTTGCTATAAACATAAAAAAATAATGTAGTATAGAATCTAAACTGAAGAGGAAAGAAAGAATCTAAACGTAAAATGAAAACTCAGGGAAGCACTGCAGACATGCAGTGGGCAGCACAGTGGAGAAATTCAGAGCGGTCAGACACAGCACCCCGTGCACCGCGCCCGGTAACACGGTAGGTGATAACTGATCTAGTAGAGCTGCAGAGCCCTGAAGCAGGCAAACACGATCACTGAGGACACGTGTAAGGGTATTACACCTGTCACTCCGTTAAATACAGAAGGTAACTTCTCTGTTTATCTTTTTCTATTAAATTTGGAGACTAAAATGAACAGTTTCTAAAATTACCGAGTTAAAAGGTCACGTAATAAAAGCTGAGTGGTAATTTCAGTAGGAAAAACACTGCCCTTTTTTTAGTATGAATACATTATGAAAATTTTCAAGCTACTGTACTATTAATCATAAAACAAGCATGAAATCTGAAAAAAGAGCAATAAGATAATTAGAAACAAAACACAGTAGGAAGGAACATAAAGAGACAATGTAAAGGATAAATTTTTAAGTAAACAGAAATAAAATATCTGATTCTGAAGGATATACCAACAGTTAGGTCCATTTACCACAATATTATGCGGCAGCTAATAAAGCATTAAACTATAAAGATTACAAAATAAAATGATATAGGAAAATACTGAATAAGATATTGAGAACAAATATATTTATATGTTGGCATCTTATAAAACCAAAACACCTTCCTGAAAACTAATATTAAATTTTACTTTACTGATAATGGAAGGAAATGGAACAAAATGTAATCATTTCTATCCAGTACATTTTTATACAGGAAAATTATTTTTCAAAATCTGGATGCCGAGTACAAGGACTCTTTAAAAATGAAACCTCCTCCTTTTGAGCAGCTCTGTCTACTGTTGTATCACCAGGTCTAGGACTGGTAGGAACTACGAGCAACTCAGTAAATACTTGCTGAATGGAAGTATGAATACACTTGCACTCCAATAGAAATTTATATAATATATCTTACAATTATCAATCTCTAATTCTGCACTAATGTTTAGTAATATATGCCTAGGAAACAATAAGAAAAAACAAACAAGGAAATAAATACCTTTCAAAGTATTTTCCACTGTGTAAACCCACTAACAGAGCAAACAATAAATAAACCAACAGAGCATTTTATGTGAAATTATGTTACAATAAACACATGCTACTGGATAAGAAATGTGAACTCACCTTCATTACTAATTGCTTAATAAACATCAACAAGAATGCTCGTAGAGAAAACATTTCTTTTTGATTAGGTCGTGGTCCATCTTTTAAAAAAAGACAAACACATATGCACACACATTGAGTATTTCAAAAACCTCGAAACTAAGTATAAAATTCCCATTCCCAACAGTTTTCCCACTTATCTATAAGGAAAGTAAAAGTAACTTTCCTGAAGAGTTTAATTTCTCTAGAAGAACAAGCATTCAATCTCAATGTGATTGCATACATAGTGCTTCCAATGTACAAAATCAGTTACACAGAAACTGCAATGAAGACATTTGTTTTTGACTAAGGTCAAAGGAATTTCAAAACAGAAAGATGAGGTAACAAATTTACATTTAGCTTTAAAAGACTCTCTGGAAATCTTACTATGGTAACATAAGTTTACAAAGGAAAAAAAGCAAAAGAAAATCTAAACTTTACATATGAACTTAGTATGAAAAAACTTTTCTACTGTTACCACTGTATAAGCTAATATAAAACCCTCAAAAAGTACACTTCAACACAATGTCATCCACGAAGGAGAGAAGCATTGTGCTGACCACCTCTGACATTTCCTTCTCTTTTTGAAAAAGTCCTTGGTCACACATGGCTCACATTAAAGGCAATTTTCATGTCTCAAACATAGTTCCTAAGTAGAAAGCTTTTGAAACCAAATACTCATTGTCCTAAGATCCTAGCTCAGGTACTTGCTTGCCTCATATTTTCTGCAATTTTCCCCCCACTAATCATTATTTACAGCTAGTTCCTAGACCACCAAAGCATAGGACCAACATGACCTTGAACAGATCAATTAAAATAGGAAGAAAATTGTTTAAAATTTGTTCCACATGACGATTCCTAGACAAGAAAGGTTACAGAGTTACAACAGAACCATAAAGTTTGGCCAGCTTTCTCACTTGAAGTATGAGACTTCCCCAAGATCACTAATCAGTTATAAAATCAGGGCCAGAATATAATACAAACACCCAGGATGGTACATGACACTCTTACACCATCAGGAAATAATGATTTATTTCTAGATCTGCTGCAACATGCCAGCTCAAACAAGATCAGGGAACTTTCATGTGTTCTCACAGCTTTCTAAATGATAGCACATTGTCTGATAATAAACCTAGTTTATTTTGAAAGGGATTTTAAAAAATATTGTACAAATATGAAACCTCGTCTTTGTAAATCAGTGAATAACCAAAGCCTTGAGTAAAAAATCAGAATGTATATTGTTTCACTCTCCAGCATCTATCTCCTGAATTAAGACAATAGCCCTCAATTCTTCTAAAGGCACTGAACCCATCTTCACACTCAGATCATGTGTTTTGCGGGTAAGAATGGCCTCCTCTTCCGGGCAATCTGAAGAACACTGCCATGCAGACGGACACACGATGCAATCAGAGCCAGTGAGCGACAAAGAGACTTTTGCTGGAAATGCTCGATACAGACAGATACTCTTGCTAGATTTAAAGTTGGGGGGATGTGAAGCTGGGTGGCTGCTGCTACAACAAGGAGAGAAAGTACATGAAAAGAGCCAATACAGAAGAAGTGGGAAATGGAGAGAGACAAACTGGCCATCTTCTGAGCCCCTGCACCAAATTCCACTGAAATTATCAGCCTATTAACCATGGTTAACCCTCTTTTACAATATAAACCTGGAGTAACAGCCAAGTTTGACCTTGGAGTACAAAAGGAAGCAGGGCAAAAGCTAACACAGTTTTGTCAAGAGAACACACTGGTGATAGCAAACACCCTCTTCCAACTACACATGAGATGACTCCACACATAGATGTCACCATATGGTCAATACCAAAATCAGACTGACTATATTCTTCTCAGATGAAGATGGAGACGCTCTAACAGTCAGCAAAAATAATCCCTAGAGCTGAATTTAGAAAAGGCAGAGGAACCGGAGATCAAATTCCCAACACATGCTGGACTACGGAGAAAACAACAGAATTCTAGAAAAACATCTACTTCTGCTTCACTGATTATGCTAAAGCTTTTGACTGTGTGGATCCCAACAATCTGTGAAAAATTCTTAAAGAGACAAGAATACCATACCACCTTATCTATTTCCTGAGAAGCCTGTATGCAGGCCAAGAAATAACAGAACAGACATGGAACAACTGACAGGTTGAAAACTAGGAAAGGAATACAACAAGGCTGTATATTGTCACCTGCTTATTTAACTTATATGCAAAGTACATCAAGCAATATGCTAGACTGGAGGAATCACAAGGTGGAATCAAGACTGCTGAGAGAAATACCAACAATCTCAGATATGCAGATGATACCACTCTAAAATCACTACGGATGGCAACTGCAGCCATGAAATTAAAAGACAGATGTTCCTCGGAAGAAAAGCTATGAAAAACCTAGACAGTATATTAAAAACCAAAGACATCACTTTGCCGACAAAGGTCCATATGGTCAAAGCTATGGTTTTTCCAGTAGCCACATACAGATGTGAGAGTTGGACCATAAAGAAGGCAGAGTACCAAAGAAGTGATGCTTTCAAACTGTGCTACTGGAGAAGACTCCTGAGAGTCCCTTAAACAAAAAGGAGATCAAACCAGTCAATGCTAAAGGAAATCAGTCTTGAATATTCATTGGAAGGACTGATATTGAAGCTGAAGCTCCAATACTTTGGCCACCTGATGTGAAGAGCCGACTCATTGGAAAAGACCATGATGCTGGGAAAGACAGAGGGCAGGAGAAGGGGGTAAAAGAGGATGAAATGGTTGGACAGCATCATCGACTCAATAGACGTGAGTTTGAGCAAGCTCCAGGAGATAGCGAAAGACTTCCAAAGCCTGGCATGCTGCAGTCCATGGGGTCACAAAGAACAGGACACAACGTAGCAACTGAGCAACAATGAACAATGATACAAACCAGTTTTAAGCAGGTTTTGCAATACTTTAAACTAGGCACTATTTGTCAAAACTTTTATTTTGACCCCATCTATGAACTATTAACATAATGAATGAACATTAGTCTTCCAATAAGTCAGTTCCAATTATACAGGAAAATAATTACTGAAATTCTGCGGTTTCCTTATATAAGTGATTAGAAGCAGATACTCCCTATTCCTACAAAAAAATCTCCATTATCTCAAAAAACACTGCTGTCAATGACTTTCATTGGGATAACTGAACTCGATATCAGTACTAGTTGCTAATATAGAATTTTCTTTCATCCTCAATGCCTTAGAAATCATCCTAGTCATATTTGATCCCCAAACAACTCATACTAGCAAAAGTAACATTCTTCTATAAAAACAGTAAGCTGTTAATCTCTGGCAACCACAAACTATTAAATAGTAGATTATTTAATAGTCGCAAAGAGTCGGACATGACTGAGCGACTGAACTCAACTCAACTCATTCAAAAATAGTTTAAATAAAAACTATTGAAACTAATAAAATAGTTTAAATAAATAAAAACTATTTAAAAAGAACTATTAAACAGTTTAGGACAAACTATTAAAATTATCAGCAAGATTAAAACTTTACCATGAAGAGATTTAGAAAAAACTTTCAGAATAATGTAATGTATTGGTTTAGGAAAAAAGAGACGGAAGAAAGAGGGAGGGAAGGGAGGAGGGAAGGGAAAATCCTGAATTTCCATGTATATATAACATAATATACAGATACAGATGAAATACCTAATCCTTTTGGGGTAATGCCACTCCGGTCCTGAGGATTCACTGCCCAGTAGTAGTACTTCAGAGTATGCATTATGAGAAGCACTGTCCCAACTCTCCGAATGGCATTATATATGTTTACTGTACCAATGAATTCCGTGGACAGGTAAGTATAGAGTGTCAACTGCACCTAGAGAATCAAAATAGAGAGCTCAAAACAAAGAAACAGACCAGCATTCTACCCTTCCTTCCAGTAATACTCTCAGGTTGCTCTATCTGGACCACACTTGTTCTAAAAAGTAAGCTGCTTAAGTAGCTTGACAGTAACCTCCATGTTAACAGACAACATAGAGCCACTGACACACACCCACAAGCACACATACTGCTTATAAAACAAAACCAGGCAAATGCTTCTCTTGCAGCAGCACTGTGAAGTAAACATCCCCACACACACCACGTTTTTGCAGCACTATTCCTATAGTGCTGAGAAAATTGCAATCAGCAATTAGTCACGAACTTACTTCTTTATAATAAACCTACTATTTACACTTTGCATAATTGTTTTCAAAAGCTAGAAACTGTCTTTGTTTTGGAGAAAACTAGTAGCTGGAATAACTCAGAAGAAATTTTTTTAAAAAAGCAGGAGTGACTAAAATATAGAACAAAAAAAGAAAATCATACATACATACAAACATACATACAATACATACATACAAAAATATGTAAAGCTTACCTTAAGAAATGTTTATTAGAAAAACAGAATTTTGTTATAGCAGCTCATTATGACAAAGATTGTCGTATAATATTATAGTCTCTAAAATTCACAAACAACTATACTACTAACAACAGCACAAAATAAAAACCACTTTTGTTCTACTTTCATACAGAAATCAAGAATTTTTCACTGCGCTGCTAGTGGATATACTTTATAAACTAAGAAATATTAAGGAAGGCATTAAATTTGGCCAAACCTCAAACTACTCCTGATCATTTACAATTGAACATTTATGTTTAAACATAATGAACATTCCCAGATGTTGAGGGCATTTTCCTTTTTAACCCTGAAAGATAAAAATTAGGTGCCTATATTCCAGATGCCCTATAAACAATCAAGGTTAAACGAATTAGGGAGTCAATCAGTAACAATACATGGTAAAGAATGGCAGACTCTGAACCACTTAAAATCAAAGTTGGAAAGATGACTGTAGTTTGTTGCTTTTGTTTAGTAGCTAAGTCATGTTTGAGTCTTTCCCAACCCATGGACTGTAGCCTGCCAGGCTCCTCTGTCCATGGGCCCTCCCAGGCAAGAATACTAGAGTGGGTTGGCACTTCCTTCTCCTGGGGATCTTCCTGACCCAGGGATCGCACCCACATCTCCTGCATTGGCAGGCAGACTCTTTACTGCTGAACCAGCAGAGAAATCCAATTGTTGTTTAGAAAATCATAAACATGCTATAATCCACAGAGTGGGTGAAAGATAACATCACTTTGATGTTGCTACTGCTGTTGAAATAGACAGCCCCAGCTTACTTGTTATTGAGGATATACAGAACTTTCTATGACGATTCAAACTCTTAACTGTGATATTTCAACCAGAAAATATTTACCTTCACCTGTATTTGGAGCACTGTATTAGTGAATATACAATGGCGCAGACACTGTCCCTCAGTAGCTAAAGATCTAATGGGGAAGACTAAAAATACACCCAATTTTAAGTGAAAGACCAAAGGTAATGAAGATCCCTAGTGAAACGTAAGAACACTCATGTGGCAATATGTAATTAATTGCCAAACAAGTGCCACAGAGCTATTAAATACTATCAATTCAGAGGCCAGAGAAATTATTTTGGGGTAAGCTAAAACAGTCAAGACAAGTGGTAGGCTTTGAAGATGAGTGGTTCTAATAAGAGGAAATTTCAAATAGAGAAAATTGTAGATAATACAAAAAGTTTCCCTAGATCTAGAACAACCATCCCCAATCTTGCCTGCATTAAAATGCCTGGAAAATATTTTTAAAATACCTGTCTGGGTCTTGTCCCAGACCAATTAAATCAGAATCTAGGGAAGGGGGAGTGAAAATCTATTAAAAAAAAAAAAAAAAAAAAAAACGCCTTTCCCAACTAATTCTGTAGACAGCCAAGATTAAGAACCACTGCTCTAGGATAACTTCTGGTACCCACCTACCCATTGAGGATAACTGGTTTTTCATATAGAAAGCCTAGGAAGAACTGGCATGAAGACTTAATGTTTTATTCTGAAAACAAAGAGAAACCATTACAAATTTGGGGGCTAAGAAATGTTCTGATGAGAGTGACTGTGATATGTTGAAAGCATGAAGGAATTCTAACAAAAGATGATAAACTAAGATATGGAAAACTGGAGAAAGTCAGTCTCCTGAGAATGATACTACAGCTAAGGAAAAATCAATAGGATTGAAGAGTAACATACTGAGGTAAATAAGAACAGAGACCTCAGGATCACACATATTCTAATTATGAATAATTCTTCACTCACTCTTTATATAATCTAATAACCACACAAATTACACATGAAAATGTCTTTCCCATTGCACCTAAATTCTATGTTTGAGAGCAGAAATCAGATCTGTCTTAGTCACCACTGTATCCATAGGGCCGGCTACTCAACAAATGAAAGACTATTGTCTACAAGAAAACTCATCTCTCTTGTCAGGTCATTTAAAAGACTGTCTCTGAGCAAATCAAATTTAAATGAGTATTATAAATGACTGGGAGTAGCCTGTTCCAAAAGCAAAGACTGATTCATACGACCATACCCTCAACTTTGGTAACCAGAGGTGAATTTACCATGAAGCTAACGAAGCTTAAACTTTATGACCACTCATCTACAAATGTTCCTTCCAAAATCCTAAACCTAACTTTATATGTTGCATTCTTTTTGTTAAAAAGCTCCTTTCTCCCCCAAATTGTATGACCTTTAGGTCAAACAAACTTTATATCTGCCTTTTGCTATAACTACCTTTATGATAAAATTAGATAACCCCTCAAGGATACACAAAGCATAAGGCTGAAACAAAACTGGAGTTTAATATTAACAAACCAACTGAAATTCTAAAAAGGAAATTAAAGAAAATTATTAACAAGGAAAAGGTAAGAAATACAGTGCAATAATACTACAGACTTAAGGAAATGATATAATGAAAATTTTAAAATATTCCCCTACAACTAAGTGTCTAATAAGAGGTTTTTTTGACCACATCAAAAGAGGCCCAAAGGCTTACAAATGCGCTGCTTAGTAAGACAAAGAAGTGTTTAGTAAAAAGTTTAAGAAGTAACTTGAAACAATCCTTGAAAAGAAATAAGACTGAGGGTCATAGAAGAGAAAGAGGTCAAATTTGAACCCAGAGATAAAAAGCTACAACCTCCAGCTGCCTCCTTTGATTATTTCCAAATGGCGATCAGAGTCAGCAGCTGTTTTTCTCCTTAACATCTGAAAAGAGCAGCTGAAAATAAAGATACTATGACTCCAGAAGAGCAAAAAAGTCTGCAGACATTTTTTTCTGACAACTAAAGTAAGTACGTGTTATTCCAACCTGAACAACGATAAACACTTGCAAGTGAACCAGAAAGGAGAGGGGGGGGAGAGGAAATCAAATGTTTAGGATAACTTAATAGAACATTAGAGTTTATCAAAAGTTTTATTTACATATTTTATCACAAATTCACTTATGTTTACTTAATGCAACTGGTTTGCTGTTATACTACTAAATAAACTACTGTATAAAATATAATTGTGTTTAGTAATTTTAATTAATGTGAAATGAAAATGATTAAATGAGACCAGCACATCATGGAAGCCTTCAAAAAAGGATGACATTTCAGCTGTTCCTGTAAGAATTAAACTCAGTAGCTCATCATTTTGGTGGAAGGAATATGAATGTATAAAACAGAGAGAGAGAGCACAATGAGTATATATTTATATGTATGTATATACATTCATACATACATAAGGACACATAGATATATATGCAATCCAACTATGGTTAAGGAAATGTAAATCAAAATCTCTCCCAAATAAAATTTTATTTAACAACAGAAAATATATACTATTTCTGTATTTCAAAAAATGCTGATACTGCTTTAGGAAGGGAGGGACAGACGGAGGGAGGGAGGAAATACTGTCCTGCAAAAGTACATTTAGTCAGGTGGAGAGGAGGTTCAAGAGGGAGGGGACATATGTATTATTTTTGTGGTTTAGTTGCTAAGTCCTATCCAACTCTTTTATGACCCCATGGAGTATTTAGCCTGCCAGGTTCCTTGTCCATGGGATTTCCCAGGCGAGAATACTGGAGAGGATTGCTATTTCCGTCTCCAGGGGATCTTTTGACTCAGGGATTAAACCCACGTCTCCTGCACTGGCAGGCAGGTTCTTTACCACTGACCCACCAGGAAAGCCCTGGATATATATGTATGTGTGGTTGATTCACGTTGTTGTATGTCAGAAACCAACACAACACTGTAAAGCAATTATTAAAAATTAATAAATTTTTAAATTAAAAAAAAAGTACATTTAGTCAAAAAATGCATTCCACTGAAACCTTACATAACAGCATGTAAAAGAAAATCCTCTTCATTATCACTCTTCTCAAGTACAAAAATGTATTGAACATACTAGCACAAAATCAATGCATGCATTACCTTGGCTGGGGTATGAATCCATATAGCTGGGTTAAGAAGAATGTGGTCACACAGTTGCTTGAGTAGGGGCATCCCACTCGGCAGATTACTCAGGTATTTTGAAAATACAAGGCAAAGTTCAAGCACTGCTCTGCTGACATGGGATTTGGAAGACTGCAGAGGAAGATATTTCAAAGGTCACTATCAACACAAAGCAAGTGAAGTAAGTTAAAGGGTGTCAATACCAGAAAAAAGTTGGTCCACGAACTATGCTCAAAGTTAAAGATGCTTTGAGATTCAATAAAACAGAGTAGGGGCAAGGTAAAACAGCAACAGGTTGTTTTAATTTATGTAACTTTACATTAACCAAAGAGACACACTTGCAAACAGAATTTCTCAGCTTCTTAGCAGACCAAGTTTCACGGACTGCAAATTAAGAATCAAAAATGTAAAGCATTTCATACTTTACCTTTTCAAGACTATATCCTATTACCAAGAAGCCCTTGCAGGCAAGCATCTGCTCTTGCATAGCAACTGAGTTCTTCAACAACTCCATGATAAAAGCCAGCAAAGTTGAACTAGAATAAGGAAAACAACAACAACAACGGTTTGAAAAACCATGTTCTCTTAAAAAAAATGGGGGGGAGGTGGTTAGATAGATGTAGTCTTTCACTTACCCTTAATAAAAAGTTTCTATTCCAAGGAAACTGATGCTTTACTAAAACTACCTCCAATATTATTCAGGACTAAAATTTTAATGTAAGATTAGGACTTATTACTCAAATATTTAGTTCATATTCTTTCTCACAAATATATTAATAATTACTTTTGAAACAACAGGACAAACATGCACAAAATAGAGAAAAATTAGCAATGTCCAAAAACAAGTAGTAAGATGGCTAATAGAAGTTTATTACTTTGTTGTAAGAAATGGATGTAACTTAGATAAGCAAGTATATTCAATTTTGGAGAGGCAGAGGCCAAACAGATGGAAAAGATATGGAGCAAACAGGCTAGGAAAGAAATCCTCAAACTGGCTTAATCTGAACAGAGGATAGGTACGTAAAAGGGAAGATAAATAAAGATGGGAGCAAACTGAAGTATTCAAATAATAATTTAAGTATTTTCCTCATTATCTGAACAGAAAAATTTAAAGTAGTAAGACTACAGTCATGCTTCCAACCTCATGACTTTCATATCAACATGGAATAGAATAAAGGTCGACTGTTTTGTCCCTCTCACAAGTTTTGAGAGATTCCCACCAGGAAAGGGAGAACAGCCAACCTCCTCCACAAAAGTACATCTATGTTTTAACTGTCAGCAATTCTAATAAAGTTGAAAAGTTAAAAAAAAAATTAACTGAGCTCTGTTACAAAGGTTTCAGACTTGGATGCAAAAAAACTTTATGAAGGAGCAACAGGTCAAGGATAATTTTAATTATTTTAAATGTAGCCAATAAATACTAGCTTTGATACATAATTACTTTTAAAAACAACTCATTTTGTTGCCTAAAAATAATCTGGAAAATTTATTACAACACTAAACATATAAATTGGTGTAGACTTCAAGCTGCATACAAAAGTAGAAATTAGAAAGAGAATTTCAAAAAGGGAGAATACAAAAAACATTAAAATCACTCAATTAATAATTAAACATCATTATTTTATTATAAATAGTTTCACTAGGATATATAGCCATAAAAAATTCATTTCCACATCCTCGCCGACATTTTAATAACTTGTCCTAGAATTCATGTCTCTTCCGTTTTTTACACTGAACACTGAGAGGAGACAAAAGTGCTAAATAAGCAATTTAGTTTGAAAAACCCAATTCACTTATTATTATGTAACATAATCAAACATTTTACATTTCAATGCTACCTGCAATAATAATTAAATTCAATGGTACCTGCAATAATAATTAAATATGGAAAACTCACTGAAAGGAATTACTGCCAAATAACCATTTTAAATATTTTCATTTTAGGTAAAAATATATGCATTTCTGATATTATTACCATGTCTAACTTTATTCAAAACATTATTTTTTTTAGAGCTCCCTCTTTCCAACTGAGAAAGAATTTAAATATTATTAGAATTGAATTTGTAATAACAATTATAATTCACAAATTTCTGTATGTTCTTTATTAACCCTACAACAAATTTACAAGATTGAAAAAAAAACATTGTGTAGCTCAATGATGAGAATAACTCACATCAAATGAAAGAAAAAACAAAAGGACTCACCATACAGTCAAGTCAATTTCATCAGATAAATATTGCTTATAATCCAACTGTGCAAAAAGTGGAAACAGCACTTGTACTCCTCCAATTGAATGCATGGCACTTTGGATAGAATGTGTTAAAACCGCCTTCACATCCTTGTAAAATAGAAGACACAGTAAAGATTCCAATGATTCTTTTCCAAAAACTAAATATATTTTATTAAAAATAAAATATAACAGGAACAATAAAATGTTACAATTCATGTATTTATAATAGAAGCTACCAAATACGCCTCAAGAATACATCAAAATTTACCACTAAAACATTGTTAAATATCATTCCTAGTACCTGGAGCATGAGTGCATGTGGTGAATGAACAAAAATTGAAGGGTTGTCCTTAGGGGATGATTCCAGACAGAGTTGGGCATCTGTGGCACGTGGATTGTACGTGAATGCAATGGCACCAGAGAGTTTGCCATCATACAATAAAAGCTTGTGATGCTCAGCAAGGAACAGGTCACTTTCTGCTTTGAATTTAAATATACCCTAAGAATAAAAAGTAGAATAGTTAAGATACTATGCCACAAAAAGAAAATCTAACTATAAATCACCACAAATATAAAAATTCAAGGAGAATATTGACCATAATATCAATTAAGAGAAGCCCTGCATGTTTAATTACTTCTAAAGTAGTCTGAATTCATTTTAAAGGTATAATGGAAGTCAACTTGACATTAAAACTTTTCATTTTAAAAAAAAATGTAAAATTTAATGTCCTACAAAGCATGTTTTGTTTTTTCCCATTTCTGTCTTTTTTGTTTCTCTTTTTTAATTTTGTTAAAAGAAACATTTAAAATAAAACTTACCATCTTAAATATTTTTCAAGAGTATAGTACAGTTGTTAACTACAGTACACTATTGTATAACAAATCTCTAGAACATTTACATCTTGCTAAATTGAAATTTCCATTGAATAACAACTCATTTCCACTGCCTGCATCCCACCCCCCAACCCCCTAGCAATCATATTCTACTTTCTGGTTCCATGAGCTTGATTACTTTACATGACTCAAACAAAGGAAGTCACAGAGTATTTGTCTTTTTGTGAATGGCATAACATCCTTAAGATTCACCTATGTTGTGACATGTGTCAGAATTTTTTTTCTGTTTAAAGTTGAGTAATATTCCATTGTAAATATCCATCATATTTTCTTCATTCATTCATCCATAGACAATTAGGTTGCTTCAACCTCTTACCTATTGTGTGAATAATGCTGCAATGAACATGGGTCTGCAAACAGCTCTTTCGTATCCTTTCGATTATCTCATACATATTTACGGAAGTAAGATTGCTCAATCAGGGTCTTCCCTGGTGGCTCAATGGTAAAGAATCTGCTTGCCAGTGCAGAAGACTCGGGTTTGGATCCCACACGCTACAGAGCAACTACTAAACCCATTTGCCACAACTATTGAGCCTGTACCATAGAGCCCAGGAACCACAACGACTGAGCCCATGGCCCACAACTAGAGCCCTTGTTTTGCAACAAGAGAAGGCAGCACACTGCAACCAGAGAGCCAGCCCAGCACTCCACAGCTAGAGAAAAGCCCGCGCAGCAATGAAGACCCAGCACAGTCAAAAATAAGTGAACAAAATTTTTTTAAATGATTGCTCAATCATTTTTAACAATAATAAGTCTTTCAATCCATGAACACAAGGTGTCTTGTCACTTATTCATGTCTTAATTCTATCAGCTATGTTTTGCAATTTTCACTGTACAAGTCTTATATCCCCTTGGTTAAGTTTATTCCCAAGTATTCTATTTTATGCTATTATAAATGTCATTACTGTCTTCTTGTCTTTTGGGATTGCTCATTGTTAGTGTATAGAAATGCAACTAATTTTTGTTGTATACAATGTCAGCTGTGGGCTTTTCATATATGGCCTTATCATTTTGAGGGAGTTTCCTTTTACTTGTAATTTGTTGAGTGTTTTTATCATGACAGCATTCAATTTTCAAATGCTTTCTCTGCATCTATTGAGATGATTATGTAGTTTTTGTCCTTCTCTCTGTTAATGTGGTGTACAGCACTGATTTATTCTCATATGTTGAACCAGACTTACATTCCAGTAATAAATCCCCATTGGTCACAGGGTATGATCCTTTTAATGTGCTCTTGAATTTCATTTGCTACTATACTGTTGAGGATTTCTGAATTAATATCAAATAAGTATATGGACATTAATCTGTAGCTTTCTTGTGGTGATTTTTTGGGCTGTGGTTTCAGGCAATGCCGGACTCTAAAAATTAGTTTGGAAGTGTTTCCTCCTCTTTTTATTTTTTGGAAGAGTTGAGGAGAACTGGTGTTATGTCTTCTTTAATGTTTGATAGAATTCTCCAGCAAAGCCAGTTAGTCCCATGCTTTTCCTTATTCAGAGGTTTTTGATTACCACTAATTTCCTTACTAGCTATAATCTATTCAAATTTCTATTTCTTTGGTCTTTGTAGGTTGTATGTTTCTAGGGAACAACTATTAGGTTGACACAAAAGTAACTGCAGTTTCAGACCCGAATTTTAAATGGTTCTTACTAGGATCAAGTGTTAGTTGTACAGCCATGACCGATTCTTTGCGACCCCAAGGGCTCCTCTGGCCACAAAATTCTCCAGGCAAAAATAATGGAGTGGATAGGCACTTCCTTTTCGAGAGGATCTGCCCAAGCCAGGGATCGAACCTGGGTATCCTGCATTGCAGGCAGATTCCTTACTTTCTGAGCCACCAGAAGCCCTATCATAGGCTCAAACACATCTTTATTAATCAAAATAGGAACAATTACAATCAACACTTTTCCAACAAGGAATAACTTTGTTTATTCCTGTAGCATAAAAATCCATGCTTTCGGATCCGATAAACTCTTGGAAAGCATTTTCTGCCTCCTGTCGGTTGGCAAGAGGTCAGCTGAACATGGCAGATGAGCCAAAACTTTGTAGCCCAATTTGTTCAACTTTTGAAGTGTTGGGTGTGCAACATACAGTCAGGCTTTGTCATGGAGGAAAATTGTGAACATTCTGTTGACCAATGCTGACTCTGTAAGTGTTCAAGTTTTCGGTGCAATTCATTGATATGCTGAGCATACTTCTCAGGTGTAATGGTTTCAGCAGGATTCAGAAAGCTGCAGTGGATCAGACAGGCAGCAGACCATCCAACAAAGACCATGACCTTTATTTCTTGCAAGTTTAACTTTGGGAAATACTATGGAGTTTCTTCTTAGTCCAACCACTGAGCTGGTCACTGCCAATTATCAGATAAAATTCACTTTTCATTGCACATCAAAATTCAATGCAGAAATGTTTTGGGAGATTTATAGGATCAATTTTCAAAAAAGAAAAAAAAAACACTGACACAATCCAAATAATTAACTGACTCCTCTGAGTTTACAAAATTAATTTGTGATATAGTATGGGGCAGAAAAAAGTCCAATTAAAACCAGTAATTTACTCTTCGATCCTGTTCAAGGTATAGAGTGTCAACATTAGCAGACAGAAGCCTTGAAAATAAACAACTAAACAAATATTTTACTTGAAATCTTCTGTGAAATTCGGTAGTAAACGATTCCTACTAATAAAACTAAACTAAACTAAATCTAAACAAAAGTAAGTGTTTGACATATGTCAGGAATACCTGTTAACTATATGAAAATAATATGCATACGTAAATACCATTCGATGTGATTAATTACAATAAAAAAAATGCCCTTTCAAAGGACTTAAAGCAATATGGTGCTTCACCAAACGGTAAGAACATACAAAAAAAGCACTCCATCTTTTTTTCCTTGGGAAACAATATTTTCCATCTATAACATATTTACTGAAATCTTTTAAACATTTTTCTACATCTCTGCTATTTTAAACAAGCTTTGAGAAAAATCTAAAACATAGTTACAGAAACCAATAGATTTAAACAGTAATAAATAAGTTCAGTTCAGTCGCCGCATCATGTCCGGTTCTTTCCGACCCCATGGACTGCAGCACTGCCAGGGTTCCAGGCCCATCACCATTTCCCAGAGCTTGGACCAACCTCAAGTTCATCAAGTCAGTGATGCCATCCAACCATCTCATCCTCTGTCGTCCCCTTCTTCTCCTGCCTTCAATCTTTCCCATAATCAGGGTCTTTTCAAATGAGTCAGTTCTTTGCATCAGGTGGCCAAAGTACTGGAGTTTCAGCTTCAACATCAGTCCTTCCAATGAACACCCAGGACTGATCTCCTTTAGGATGGACTGGTTGGACCTCCTTGCAGTCCAAGGGACTCTCAAGAGTCTTCTTCAACACCACAGTTCAAAAGCATCAATTCTTCGGCACTCAGCTTTCTTTAGAGTCCAACTCTCACATCCATACAGGACCACTGGAAAAGCCATAGCCTTGACTAGACGGATCTTTGTTGGCAAAGTAATGTCTCTGCTTTTTAATGTGCTGTCTAGGTTGGTCATAACTTTTCCTCCAAGGAGCAAGCGTCTTTTAATTTCAAGGGTGCAATCACCATCTGCAGTGATTTTGGAGCACAATAAAACAAGCGTGTGCCACTGTTTGCACTGTTTCCCCATCTATTTGCCATGAAGTGATGGGACCAGATGCCATGATCTCAGTTTTCTGAATGTTGAGCTTTAAGCCAGCTTTTTCATTCTCCTCTTTCACTTTCATCAAGAAGTTTCTCAATTCCTCTTCATTTTCTGCCAATAGGGTGGTGTTATCTACATATCTGAGGTTATTGATATTTCTCCCGGCAATCTTGATTCCAACTTATGCTTCATCCAGTCCAGCATTTCTCATGATGTACTATGCATATAAGTTAAATAACCAGGGTGACAATATACAGCCTTGATGTACTCCTTTCCCAAGTTGGAATCAGTCTGTTGTTCCATGTTCTGTTCAAACTGTTGCTTCTTGACCTGCACACAGATTTCTAAGGAGGCAGGTAAGGTAGTCTGGTATTCTCATCTCTTTCAGAATTTTCCATAGTTTGTTGTGATGCACACAGTCAAAGGCCTTGGTGTAGTCAATAAAGCAGAAGTAGATGTTTTTCTGGAACTCTCATGCTTTTTCAATGATCCAACAGATGCTCACAATTTTGTCTCTGGTTCCTCTGCTTTTTCTAAATCCAGCTTGAACATCTGGAAGTTCTAGGTTCATGTACTGTTGAAGCCTGGCTTGGACGATTTTGAACATTAATTTGCTAGCGTGTGAGATGAGTGCAACTGTGCAGTAATTAGAACGTTCTTTGGCATTGCCCTTCTTTGGGATTGGAATGAAGACTGATCTTTTCCAGTCCTGTGGCCACTGCTGACTTTTCCAAATGTGACTGGCATGCTGAGTGCAGCACTTTCACAGCATCATCTTTCAAGATCTGAAATAGCTCAGCAAGAATTCCATCATCTCCACTAGCTTTGTTCATAGTGATGCTTCCTAAGGCCCAGTTGACTTCGCATTCCAGGAGGTCTGGCTCTAGGTGAGTGATCCCATCATCATGGTTATCTTGGTCATTCAGATCTTTTTTGGATAGTTCTGTGTATTCTTGCCACTTCTTAATACCTTCTGCTTCTGTTAGGTCCATACCATTTCTGTACTTTATTGTACTCCTCTTTGCATGAAATGTTCCCTTGGTTTCTCTAATTTTCTTGAGATCTCTAGTCTTTCCCATTCTATTGTTTTCCTCTGTTTCCTTGCAATGATCACTTAGGAAGCCTTTCTTATCTCTCCTTGCTATTCTTTGGAACTCTGCATTCAGGTGGGTACATCTTTTCCTCTTCTCCTTTGCCTTTTGCTTCTCTTCTTTTCTCAGCTATCTGTAAGGCCTCCTCAGACAACCATTTTGCCTTTGCATTTCTTCTTCTTGGGGATGGTTCTGACCATTACCTCCTGTACAATATCACGAACCTCAGTTCATAGTTCTTCAGGTACTCTCTCAGATCTAACCCCTTGAATTTATTTCTCACTTCCACCGTATAATCATAAGGGATCTGACTTAGGTCATACCTGAATGGTCTAGTGGTTTTCCCTATTTTCTTCAATTTAAGTCTGAGTTTTGCAAAAAGGAGATAGCACATACAAGTTTTGAAAATAAACACCTAAACAAACCTTTTATTTTATAAATTCCACATAAAATATAAAATAAATAAGCAAAGAATAATTCTATGATCACCAATTTCTCACTTTATATAATCTTTAAGTATAGTTTTAACAGTATCTGATCATACTAGTAAGGAAACAAATAAGCTGTTAACACAGGATATAACTCAACAAGAATCTGGCATAGGTTATTTAAAATAAGCAGTTATTTCTATACATTTACCACTTAAGGTTCTTTTCTGGGCCTCGGTATTTTCATGAATGAGAAAATAAACTATAACCAAGTAGGATTATCCCAGAGATGCAAGGCTTGTTTAAACTTTGGACAAGCATTGCAATACACTATATTCACAAAAATAAAGAGATTAAGGTTCCAAGCACCATTTATCTCCAATCTTCCCATTACATTAAAATCATGAGGGTCAGAGGCCTACAGGTAGAATAATGTCTTCCCCCAACCTCACCAAAGATGTCCATGTCCTAATCCCTGGAATGTGTGAATGGTGGCTCAGACAGTGAAGAATCTGCCTGTAATGCAGGAGACCTGGCTTCAATCTCTGGGTCAGGAAGATCCCCAGGAGAAGGGAATGGCTATCTACTCCAGTATTCTTGCCTGGAGAATTCCGTGGACAGAGGAGACTGGCAGTCTACAGTCCATGGGGTCTCAAAGAATCGAAAAAGACTCAGCAAGTAATACTAACACATCCTGGTGGGCTTAATGCAATTACAATAGTCCTTTTTTAAAAAGAATACTTTTTTTTTTCTAATATTTATTTATTTATTCGGCTGCTCTGAGTCTTCGTTGCAGCATGCAGGATCTTCAATCTTCATTGTGGCACGCGAGATCTTTAGGTTTAGCATGTAAACTCAGTTGTGGCGTGTGGGATCTAGTTCCCTGATCAGAGACTGAACACCAGGCCCCCTGCATTGGGAGCACGGAGTCTTGGCCCCTGGACCACCAGAGAAGTCTCTACGAGAATCCTCATCAGGAGGAGGCATGAGGGTCAGAGTCAGAGCAGGAGGTATGACTGCAGAAGCAGAGGCGGCAGCGACACCACTGCTGGGAAGGAACACAGGCCAGAACTGTGGACGGCGTCCCGAAGCTAGAAAAGGCAGCAACAGACTGCCCCAGAGGCCCCAGGAGGAACGGCGCCCTGCTGACACCGTGAGGTGAGCCTCACGAGACCCCTTTTCAGGCTTCTGACCTCCAGAGCTATAAGGTGATAAATCTGCTATTTTAAGCCATTAAAAAATAAATAAATAAAATAAAGGACAAAAATAACATGAGCATCTCAGTAGAAGCATAAAAGCATTTAACAAAATCCAAAGACTCTTCATGATAAAACTCTTCATGATTTACCTTCCTTACAGAAACAAAGACCGTCTACAAAAAATTGACAGCTAACATAATTGATAATGAAAGACTGATTGCTTTCTCCCCTAAGATCAGTAAAAAAACAAGATGTCAGCTTTCACCACTTCTTTTTTAATTTTACTGAGGACACTGAAAAGGAGACCCACCTTCTTACACATGCTAAGTGGGCGATATGGTATTGTTATCTATAAACACAATGTTCTACAGCAGACCTCTAGAACTTATTCATCTTGCATAATTAAAATTTGAGAACACTGATAAGCAGTTCCTTTTTTCCCTTCCCCAGCTGTTGGTAACCACCATTCTACTGTTTGCTTCTATGAGTTAGTCTTTATTTCATATAATGAAATCATATAGTATTTGTCCTTCTGTGACTGGTGTATCTCATAGGGCATAATTTCCTCAAGATTCTGTATACTGAGGTTCTAGTCAGGACCACTAAGCAAAGAAAAGAAAGAAAAGATGTCCAGATTTTAAAGAAAAAACTAAAATGATGGCAGTTTGCAACACATAATCATATATAATGAAGCACAAATTCACTTTGATGAAGTCCAATTTGCTAAAAATGTAATACTTTTATACGAAAGCTTAGAAGTAAATTGTGCTTCAAAATCATATACATATATATGTAATCATATATTACTATATAGAAAATGACAAGAAATATAAACACACACACAAAAAAATCAGAGCTAAAAAACTACTACAGCAAAGTTGTCCTATAGAAGATAAATATATGAAAATCTCTTTAGTTACCATACACAAGCAACAAATAATCTGAAAATGAAATTAAGAAATAACTCCATTTGATATAGCACATAAAAAGATAAAATCCTCAATTATGAATTTAACAAAATATATGCAAGACTTCTTCACAGAAAACTGCAAAAAGAAACTGAAAAAGACCCACATCAATGGAATAAAATCCCATATTCATGGATTGGAAGACTTAATATCCTTAAGATGACAAATCTTTTCAAACTGATCTGTAGATTTGACAGTTATCTATCAAAATCCCAGCTACAGTTTTGTACAAACTGACAAGTACATCTTAGATTCATATAGAAATGTAAGATACCAAAAACAGCCAGAACAATCTTGAACAGGAGCAAAATTGGAGAACTCACACTTCCTGATTCTAAAAATGTATTATAAAACCACAGTATTCAAGACTGTACTACTGACCTAAGAATAGACATAGGTCAGTGAAACAGAATCAAGAGTCCACAAATACTTACATTTATGACCAACTGATTTTTGATGAAGCTGTCAAGAAATACAATAAGGAAAGAGTATTCTTTTCAGCAAATGATGCTGAGACATCTAGAAATGCAAATGCAAAGGAATAAAGTTGCTCCAAATACAGAAATTAACTCAAAATGAATCAAAAACTTAAATGTAGGAGCTAAAAATTTAATGCTTTTGTATGAAAACTTAGGAGTAAATCTTCATGAACTTGAATTAGGAAATAGGTTTTCAGATATGACACCAAAGCACAAATAATAAGACAAAATACAGACAAACTGGATTTCATCAAAGTGAAACTGTGCTTCAAAGAAAAACAACAGGGAAGTGGCTAGACAAGCCACAGAATGGGAGACAACACTGGCAAATCATTAATCTGCCAGTGTATTTGTTTCTAAAATATATTTTTAAAACTCTAAAAACTGAGACTAAGGAAAAGAGAAATGTGGATTCTTGTTCAATGAATACAGAGTTTCAGTTTTACAGATTGAAGAGTTCTGCAGCTAGGTTGCACAATGTAAAACTACTTAACACTAGGCCTAAGACTTAAAGTGGTAAGTTTCATGTGTATTTTACCACAATTAAATATTTTTTTAAAAACCTCTTAAAACTTGAGAAATAAAAAGGCAGCTCAGTTTTTAAAAGGGCAAAGGATGTGAATAAACATTTCTCAAAATAAGACATAGAGTAGCATATAAGCACACAAAAATACATTCAACATAATTAGTCATGAGCAAACAGCAAATCAAAACCAAACCACAATGGGACAGCATTTCAAACTCACTAAAATGGCTTTAAGAGTCAGATAATAACAGTTGTTGGAGAGAATATGATGAAATCAAAATCCTCATACATAGCTAAGAGAATGTAAAATCATGTGGCCATGTTGGAAAGCAGTCTAAAAGTTTCTCAAAGTTAAATGTAGAGTTACCAAGTCCACTCTAGGACCAAACCCAAGAAAAATAAAAACGTGTGTGCACATAAAAGCTCGTACAGAAGGGTTCACAGCAGCATTATTCATAACAGTCAAAAGATGGACACAGTCCAATGTCCATCAACTAACAAATGAATAAACAAAATGTGATACACCTACACAATATAATTTATGGAAAAAAAGGAATGAAATACTAATGCATCCTACAACATGGGTAGACCTCCCAGACCTGTCTCTTCTAGGCTTCTCTCCTCTTCTCTTTATTCCCCTCATAATGTCTTTTATCTTTCACTCTCTTCCCTTCCTAGTCTGCAGAGCAATTTAAGTATATCCAAGATGGGGAAGGAAAAAGACCAACATGTCACTGATATCTACCCTTATTACAAGATGGAAAGACATAAAGGGATTCATTTTTGATTAAAAAAATTTAGTCACAAAGCCACTCATTGGGAAAAAAAGCAAAATACATAAAAATGGAAAGAACATTTAAAAAAAACAAAAAAAAAAACCAACAACAAACCAATAGTAGAAATAAGTGAAACACTAAATCATAGACCTGACAAAACATGGTCCACTGGAGAAGGGAATGGTAAACCAATTCAGTATTCTGCCTTGAGAATCCCATGAACAGTATGAAAAGGCAAAAAGATACGACACTGAAAGATGAACTCCCCAGGTCGGTAGGTGCCAAATATGCTACTGGAGATCAGTGGAGAAGTAACTCCAGAAAGAATGAAGAGACGGAGACAAAGCAAAAACAACACCCAGCTGTGGATGTGACTGGTGATGGAAGCAAGGTCCGATGCTGTACAGAGCAATATTGCATAGGAACCTGGAATGTTAGGTCCATGAATCAAGGCAAATTGGAAGTGGTCAAACAGGAGATGGCAAGAGTGAACATGGACATTCTAGGAATCAGCGAACTAAAATGAACTGGAATGGGCGAATTTAATTCAGATGATTATATCTACTATTGTGAGCAACAATCCCTTAGAAGAAATGGAGTAGCCCTCACAGTCAGCAAGAGTCCAAAATGCAGTACTTCCGTGCAGTCTCAAAAATGACAATGATCTCTGTTCATTTCCAAAGCAAACCATTCACTATCACAGTAATCCAAGTCTATGCCCCGACCAGTAATGCTGAAGAAGCTGAAGTTGAACGGTTCTACAAGACCTACAATACCTTCTAGAACTAACACCCAAAAAAGATGCCCTTTTCATCATAGAAGACTGGAATGCAAAAATAGGAAGTCAAGAGATACCTGGAGTAACAGAGAAATTTGGCCTTGCTTTTTATCACAGCAACTATTAAAAACTTAGCGCTTCAAAAATATGGTAACAACAAAGGAAATGCAGCATAAGCTAAAGTTGAAACTGAGCTAGTAGTCTGCACAGTGCCCCATATATAGCAAGGATATTATGCTTCCCGTAAAACGTTAAAATGTGCTTTGGACTCCTGAGATTTCCTTATGGTACCCTTGGTTGTTCTCACATACAGTTTATTAATCCTCGTTGTAAGCTGCCACATGCATCACTCATCTATAAATCAAGCTCAACTAACACTGATTAAGCAGTGAACATCAAGTAAAGTACCTTATATCCCAGGCCCAACTGATAAATAGCAAAAATCTGAGCGGCGTTAAGAGCTTCACTGAAAAGGTAAACTGCAGTCATCTGACCACAGAATACCCTGTTAGCATCTGCTGTTTCTGATGAGCCCAGGAAACACTTGTCAAAGGTCTGTGAAAGAAAACAGAAAATTTTATTAGAGAAAAAACAAAAAAAAATTGTCTCCTCCAGAATTAATAACAACCTATACTAGTATAAATGTTTTGTCCTTTCTAAAATATAATCTGATTAGATTAAAATTTCATTTAACATTTCACTTAATTCATTTCCATTTGGTGTAGAGATCAGGAAAGACATCACAGAAAAAAAGACAAGTTCTCCAAAGTACAACAGACAAAACTTGATGACAAAATGGATGTAGGAAATGGAGTCAGAAAAATCATCATGGACTCTGCAGGTTCATACTTGGTCAACCAAAGAACCAGACAGAAGAGCAGGCTTTGGAGCAACCAGCGAAATCAGGATCTAACTTTGAGCCATGAAATGAATGTCTCTTTTCTGTAAACTGATATGGGTGAAGAGGCAATTGCCAACACGGTTCCCTATGGTTAGAAGCTAAGACTATAAAGATGGTTTTTGTAGACACCCAGATACAAATAATGGGTTAAGTCATGGGAGTAGATGCAATCTCTCAAAAGGAACGTGTAAATTCAGAAAAACAGGTGTATGCTCTTCTTATTTACATAAAAAATTTCTTATTAACATCCAGGTTACAGAGATCACACATATCTTTACATCTATACAATAAGAAGGAAAAGAAATAACTTGATATCTATCTAAAAGGATTTTATACCATGAAACTATTAGGAAGGCTGTTGAAAATATGTGTATGTTGACATTAAGGAATATAAAAAGTTTTTAACACTTGGATAATGAAGACAAACCACCTAGATCAAATAACTGATTCCCATGCTGCTGATTTTGGCAAATTCCCTTAACCTCTCTGTGCTCAGTTTCACCTGCAAAGATTACAATAGGACTTATCTTGCAAGGTTATAGAAAGTAAAATAAAGGTATTTATTACAATGGCTGCAATGCTCAGCAAAGATTAATGTAAGGGAAAAAAAAAACAGGTTGAAAGGCAATATACATATTTGATTTCTAATTTTAAAAAAATTAAGAGTTAACACTTATGAGCTCTTATTCTCTATAAGTCACTCTTCTAATGGATTTCTGAACAGCAGCTCATTTAATTGATATTCTGAGATAGGTACTATTTTACACCCTATTTAGGTGGAGCAAAGGGCTTCCCATGGGCACAGCAATAATCACCTGCAACACAGGAGTTGCAGGAGACATGGGTTCAATACCTGGGTTGGGAAGATCCCCTAGAATAGGAAATGGCAACCCATTCCAGTATTCTTGCCTGGAAAATTCCATGGACAGAGGAGCCTGTGTAGGCAGGCTACAGTTCAGGGGGTCGCAAAAAATCAGACAGAACTGAGCGACTGAACACACTCACACAAAAGAGAAAACTTAGGCCTAATAAATTAAGTCATATAATCAGGAAGGGATTCAAACCTAAGTCTAACAACCCAAGCTCTTAAGGTTAGCATTTCAAAATATGTAAATATGGGTAGATTAGGATAATAGGAGTTAATGGTGAATGGGTGTTACAAGTTTGTATTCATTTTCCTGATCTGTAATTTTTCAAGGTTTCTATTAAAAATGTAAAGTGGGAGGCAGGGAGAACATTTTGAATATAATTCTAACCTATGGATCTCTTTTTGAATCTTGAAAATATTATTTAAAAAAATAGTTATCTATAGCAGCTATGAATTAAATGGAAAATTTGTAAGCTGACTTCACCTAACTCATTCATAAAAATGACCAGAACCCTGCAGTAAAGCTCCGAGGTTTAATTTGATCAATGGACCAATGACACAAGTACTCTGAGGATATACTCACTGTTACCTACGAATCGTTGCCTCTACCCTATCCAGAAGTTTATAACAAGGACTGAGTAATATCTGATGTGACACATTAGCACATTTCCACTCTCTTAATAAACTGTTAGCCAAACTACAATTATAAAAAATCCACCACTGCAGTGTTATAAAATTTATATTCAATGTAAAATATATTTTTCTTATTTCAATGTCGCTTTCTCAAACTACTTACATCACTCGTGTTGACAAACCATGTTATCTCTCCATAGGAAGCAAGTTCACCGTTCACATAACATCGAAGCTCACTGTTCTTCCACCGGTTATAAATGTGCACTATAGTTACCATATACCACTGGATAAGCAAAACAGTTTAAAAAAAAATAAAGATAATGATGTTTCCAACAATTCAACCACATTGATAAAAACAAGCAAAATTCAAATGCTAAATTACAGTGAAATCTAAAAGTAAAATAAGACTACTTTTATTAAATTAAATATTCTACCCCTGGAACAATATTGATTCAAGGGAATGCTCTCAACAAATAATGGCTTACCCATGAAATTATTTTTCTAACTTTTCATTATGAAAATTTTTCAAAGGTAAAAAGTTTAATAGAAACTCTCTCACCATCCCACAACTGTCAACATTTTGTCATATTTATCTATTTACTGATCTACATATAGATGTTCGTTTTGTTAATAAACCATTCATTAACTTCTGAATTTTAAGGTAGAAAAGCAAATACATATTTTTCCACTTGTATTTCCCTGTAAACTCTAGAAATAGCTAAATATTCACTCTTTTCATTGTCCAAATCCAGAGAGGTTAACAACTGTCCAGCAATTTACACCTCATTTTCTGAACCAGCTTAAGAACAGAGTTATGATCTACCACAGCATTCTGAAGGTTAGAACAGTTGGTAACATAACTATGACACAGTAAGATCACATACCTTTTGTGGCTTGAAATCAAATTTCACACAGTGTTGAAAGCCTTTTCCTTTTGACTTTATTGATGTTATAATTAAACATCCCCCAACAAAGTGAGCAGAATAACCAAGACCTTTACTGGTTCTGAAACTATAAAAAATAAGTTTTCATTTCATCTCCAAACATTCTTCTCATTTTTCAAAATAAAGTAACAACACTAAGTTACAGAAATACATACCAATACAAATATGGTTTATCTTTATCCACATTGATGTTATTTACAGGATCCATTCTAAGCCAGGTATGAAATGTAAAACCATTCTGGTATGGCCATTTGGCTATAGGAGGTAATGCAATAGCCTAAAGGGAAAAAATTTGAGTTAGTGACTCACAATGAAAAATTCTGTTACTGAAATCATGAAAATGAGACCTTACATGCTACATATATTTCTACTATATATTAGTCTACATCATGATCAAAGTACGCAGAAGTAGTCTCTTTATCTGAAAGATTTTCACTAACTTCTAAATTATTCAAAATACATATTAATGATGTTAATTTAGTTAAACAGAAACATTCCAAGTGATCTGCTTGACACACTAATCTTACTGCTTCATTTCTTACAATGAACATATGCAAAGAGATTCCAATTAGAAGAGATAGGTAGTGATATCAAAGGAAATTTGTTGCTGAAATGTTAAATAAGGTAGTAGAGAAAGATGGAGAAGGAAAGAAAATAGTTAAGGAAAAAGCCTAGAATGTAATTTTTTAACAGCAAATACAAAGCTGAAGAGGATTCATTCATAACATTTTTTATAACATTTTAAAGTTATATTCAAAAGTCACTGTATAGGTGATTTTACCACTTGGCTTAAAATTTTATTTAAAAACTCACAGCACATAATGCAAGGACCCTAATATCTCCAAAACAAACTTGAAAAAGAAGAACAAAGTTGGAGGATCCAGATCACCAATTTTTTAAATTTATTTTTTTAATTGGTGGAAAACTGCTTTACAATATTATGTTGGTTTCTGCCAATCAGTCATAACTAGAAATACATCCCTCCCCTCCCCCATTTCACCCCTCTAAGTCATCCCAGAGTGCTAGGCTGGTCTCCCTGTGTTATTCAGCAACTTCCCACTAACTACAGTTGTACGATGGAACATTACTCAGTCATAAAAAAGGAATGAATTTGAGTCATTTGTACTGAGCTTAAAGAACACATCGTCTCTTAAACAGAGTAAAGAAAGTCAGAAAGAGAAAAAGAAGTATAGTAAATTAACACATACACGTGGAATCTAGAAAAATGGTACTGATGAACATAGTACAGAATGGACTTGTGAACACAGCAGGGGAAGATGAGGGTGGGACTGATTAAGAAAACAGCACTGACATATCTACACTATCATGTAAAGTAAATAGTGGGAAGTTGCTAAATAACACAGACTACCAAATTAAAACCTACAATGCAAAGATACAGTACTGAAAGTTGTGGGGTACTGGCATAGTGATAAGATCAACGGAGTAGAAAGGAGAGCCCATAAATAAGCCCTTATATTTGTGGTCTTGATTTTTAACAAGAGTATCTAGATAGTTCAATGAACAAACGCACTGAGAAAACTCTTATTTACAAGTAAGAGTATGAAGTTGACCACTTCCTTACATGATACACAAAATATTAACCCCAGATCAATCCTGTGAAATGTAAAAGCTGAAACCAAAAAACTTTTATGAGGAAAAATAGGAGTAATCTTCATGACCCTGAGATAGATAAACTCTTCTTAATTATGCACAAGAGAAAAAAATACATACACTAGACTTCATTAAAATTAAAAACTTTTGTGTTTTAAAGGATACTATCAAGAAAGTGACAGCCCGAGAATGGGAGAAAATATCTGAAAATTATTTATCTGATGAGAAACTTATATCCAGAAGAATATACAGAGGATTCTCACAAATCCAATAGTAAATAAATACAGTTTTTCAGTGGGCAAAATATCTGAATGGACACACCTCCAAAGAACATACACAAGCAGACAGTAAGAACATGAAATGATGCTCAGCATCATCAGTCATTAAGGAAATGCAAATCAAAATCGCAGTAAGATGTTAGTTAACATGACTAGGATGGCTGTAATCAAAAAGACGGACATTAACAAGTGTTGGTAAGCAAGTGGAGAAACCAGAAACCTCCTAAACTGATGATGAGATTATAAAATAAATATAGTCACTTTGGAAAAACAATATGGGAGTACCTCAAATGGTTTGAACATAAGACAATATGACTCAGCAGTTCTACTACTTCATTTCCAAGAGAAATGAAAACACATGTCTATATAAAAACTTGCAAATAAAAGCCCATAGAGCATTTCCAAAAAGCAGAATGCAAATATCCACTAATTAAAGAATAATTAGGTGGGACGGGGAGGGAGATGGGAGGGAGATTCAAACTGGAGGGGAAACATGTATACCTATGGCTGATTCATGCTGAGGTTTGACAGAAAACAACAAAATTCTGTAAAGCAATTATCCTTCAACTAAAAAAGTACACTTAAAAAATAATTAAACAAAATGTGGTATATTCTTATATTAGAATATTAGTCAATAAAAGGAATGAAGCACTGATACATACTACAACATTAATGGATCTTAAAAACAGTAGTGTTAAGTACAAAAAGCCAATCACAAAATTCCAGACATCATATAATTCCATTTGCATGAATTGCCCAAAATAGACAAATTCAAAGAAACAAAAAGTAGAACAGTGGTTGCCCAGGCGAGGGAGTCTGGAGTGAGATGTGCAGTGACTGCTCACGAGTGCAGGGCTTCTTCTGACGGTAACGAGAATGTTCTAAAATTGATTGTAATAATGGCTGCACAAATGGATGAACACAACTATTCACTGTATATACACTTTAAATGACAGAAATGTATGATATGGGTAATTGTAACTCAATAAAGCTGTTAAAAAATAGATCCTACGAAAAGCTTTTCTTGTTATAACACTTTACATATGTATTTAGGTAGACATGAAATATACAAATTTTTTATAAGATATTTCATAAAACATGAAAAACACCATAGAGCCAAATTTATTTAATAACACTATTGAGACTTCAAAAGACTGATTTAAAATGAATGTTGTATTAAGGAAAAAAACAATACATACTCTTTGTATACATATGTTCTCTCTCAATCAAACATGAGAGTAGAGGATGTGAAAGCTTGGTAAAAATAATTTACCCATGAATAACTTCCCTTTAAAAGCTATGTTTAAGGTGAAATAAAATGAGTCAATGAATAAATTTAAAACATCTATTCTCTGAAAACTCCAAAAGCTGTGTAGTTCAACTGGCCAAATTTCAAGATACATACAACAAAATGTAACAAACATGTAACAATCTCAAAGAAATACAAATAATAAAGTTAAAACATGCATTAAGAAAGGTTTCTCTAATAAGAATACTTTTATCTCATAAGAATACTTTTTTATGCTGGGAGACAAATGATAAACTCAATGCCAAGTGAGCAAAACTATTCTGAAAAGCTTCAAATCTAAAATAGCTATTAAGGAAAAATTAGAAAGAAAAAATAACATGAGCAATGAAATCTTCCAAAGAAAACTGTACAATGTTTGGGCAACACTCAAATATCATAAATGTTCTTTTAAAACATGCCCTTCTTTCTGCAGATATTGCCTGGCTACATAGACGCCAAAAAAGGCAGGATATTATGAGAACAAAGATAAAAAATGAATAAAAGATAACTTCAAAATACTTGCTTATAACAGGCAGACCAATGTAATAAAGAGGATGCAAAAAAGCTTCCAAAAATAACACATATACATTATATGATGTAATCATGTAATACTTTGAAACATTACAGATATTACTGCCATACATTAACTGTCTTACTTGTAAACTGACTAACAGTTTATAAGAATGCTGAGATTGATACAATCTGGAAACTCACAAGTCAGAAAAACTTGCCTAGAAAGTTTCTCAGAGTTACTCTCAACTTACACATCAGGTGCAAAAGAAACAGAAATCAGGAAATATAACACTAAAGAAAGATAAAAGTGAAACTGCTATACATAAATTTCTATTTCAGAATGCAGAGAAAAAAATTCATAAGAAAACATGGCTTATGTTGAAAACAATGGAGTTTTTATTCCATTGAGACCGCAAGGGGTGAATGGGCAGCTTTCTTAACTTCTTAAAGCCTCTATTTCTTCACCTCAAAAACAGCCAGGAAAAAGGAACAGGCAATATGGTTTTAAGGACTGAGTCAGGTTGTGCAAAGAGGTTTTCACCCAACACAGGACCTGTCAAGAGTGCTTACAAGTAAGGCCATACTTGCAGGAGGCAAAGGAAAGAACTTCAGATGACTTCCTCATGAAGATCTACTTACGGCAGCACTCTTTCCCGGAAAGTTGAAAAAGGCATCAGGACCATACTTCTGCGGCATGTGCTTTAACACAGAGAGCAACTTCCCAGCATGCGGAGGCTGTGAAAATAACCAGCAATTCATTAACCACATTACTCACCACAGAACAAAGATATATACTTTTAACATAGACATACTTGAATATACCACAATGTAATAACTCCATAAGCTAAAAAAGCATATATAATATCCAAAAAAGGTTATTCTCAACTATCTTAAAGAAATAAACAGTGCACTCTATGCCACTGTCCTGTGGGAGGTGCTAGATAAATATGAGCTGGTAGCATCTGACACAAAGCTCTTACAGGCTGCAGCAAAAACGACCTTTTAAAATTACAAACTACATCATCCCCTTTTCAAAACCTCTCACCCCTTTTTAAAACACTTTCTAATCTCACCAAAAAATAATGCTTATCAAGTCCCACTGTTAAAGGCATTTTAAAAACAGTAAAATATTTTAGCCTCATAACCACACTAGGGGTTATCATCATCCCATTTTACAAAGGAGGAATTTGAGGCAGAGGAACATATCCAAGGTCATACGGTAGTAAGTGGGATGAGCAATCAATCTCATTCCAGACTCCAAGCTTTTAATCACTACACTTTCCACTTTATACATCTCTCCAGTAGCTTTCCACTGCCTTTAAAAAAAAAAAAGACCAGACTCCTTAACATGGCCCAAAAGATGCTTAACTGCACTCCACCTATAATGGCTTTTACCCATAACAGAGCCTGAGCACAAACTATTCTCCTTAAAACGTTCTCTCTAGGACTATTCCCCACTCCCAGCCGTCCCCTGCCTTAACTAAATAAATCTCATCCATCCTTTAAGATCATCTTAACGGGCCACTTCCCAGGGCAGTCTTTCCTGACCTCTGAAAACAGATCAAATCTTCCTACCACATTTCATTCTACAACATGTTTCTACTATGGAGCATGCATAAAAGTTGTAACATCACATTTGTTTGATTAATGACTCTTTGATCCACAAGTCTCCGCTAATACATTCAACAACCAACAGCTAAAACAAAAACATGTATTTACATTAACAAGGAAAAGCAAAGGACAACAAGATAGTAATTTAAATCAGTTTGCAAGCAAATAGAATAATGTGTAGTGCATGCCTCTTAAAAGTTGAAAGTTTAAAACACTGTCAAACTACAAATGAAATCACAGTCTTGCCTTCATCTTATCTGGGAGCTGCTCTAAATTATCATGAATATTATGTCTAGGGGCTTCCCTGGTGGCCCAGTGGTAAAGAATCTGCCTGCCAATGCAGAAGACATGGGCTTGATCCCTGCTCTGGGCAGAGGCCACAGGCCACAGAGCAGCTAGGCCCGTGCACCACCGAGTCCACGCACCACAACTACTGAAGCCCAAACACCCGAGAGCCTGGGCTCCCCAGCCTGAGAAGCCTGCTCGCCACAAGCAGGACGCAGCCCCTGCTCGCCACAACTAGGTAAAACCCCGAACAGCAGCAAAGACCCACCCAGGTAGCCAAAAAAAACCTAACTAAAAGAGTTTGGTAATCTTTCACATAAATGTTAACTGGCAAGTGACATTGTTAAGCTTGATCGAGAAATTTTCAATTACCCACACTGTTCCATTATAAAAGTGTAATAAATTACTATAATCACATTGTTTTAACTAAATTCTAAAATAAAATTACCAAAAATAATCTACAGTCAAAAATAAAAATATGATATTGTAACATTTTCATCTACAGAAATCATTCCTCAAATTTTCCTTTTTTATCAACCAATTAAAAAGAACACAAGAATAGCACGTTACTCCACGGATGCTGCTAGGGGGCTGTATACTAGGAAAACCTCCCAGAAAATAATTTAGTGTTCATATTTCAAGAATATCTCTAAACACTGATACACTAGTTCCATACGTAAAAATCTATGCTTAAATAATAGTCAAAAAGGCAGACACACAGTTAAATATAGGGATTTTTCACTGCATTGATGTGATATCAAAGCTACATATTAACTAAGCAAAGCCCTGCTCTTGTTTGATTAATACTTCATTACTTTTTTCCCTCTATCCCCTATAATTATACTCTTAACCTCAACATGTTTAATCTGTTTTTTAATATTTATTTACTTGACTGAATCAGGCATCATGTAGGATCTTTGAATGTAAGATTTTCCGTAATAGTTGCAGTGCACAGGACTAGCTGCTCTTTAGAATGTGGGATCCCAACATCGCAAGGAGGGAAGTCCTGCTTAATCTTTTTATACGTCGACCTTCAAAAATGTGTACCTGTGTGATTATACTTAAAATTTAAAAGCTGTTTGGTTATATATATAAGATAATAAATGTCTAACCCAACATCTTTTAAGTATAATCTGTACTTAAGTTTTATGTATAATTCTGAAACAGATGGGAATATCAGACCACCTGACCTGGTTCTTGAGAAATCTATATGAAGGTCAGGAAGCAACAGTCAGAACTGGACATGGAACAACAGACTGGTTCCAAATAGGAAAAGCAGTATGTCAAGGTTGTATATTATCACCCTGCTTATTTAACTTATATGCAGAGTACATCATGAGAAATGCTGGGTTGGATGAAGCACAAGCTGGAATCAAGACAGCCGGGAGAAATGTCAATAACCTCAGATATGCACATGACACCACCCTTATGGCAGAAAGTGAAGAAGAACTACAGAGCATCTTGATGAAAGCGAAAGAGGAGAGTGAAAAAGTTGGCTTAAAGCTCAACATTCAGAAAACTAAGATCATGGCATCCGGTCCCATCACTTCATAGCAAATAGACGGGGTAACAGTGGAAACGGTGTCAGAATTTATTTTGGGGGGCTCCAAAATCACTGCAGATGGTGACTGCAGCCATGAAATTAAAAGATGCTTACTCCTTGGAAGGAAAGTTATGACCAACCTAGACAGCATAGTAAAAGGCAGAGACATTACTTTGACAACAAAGGTCCACCTCATTAAGGCTATGATTTTTCCAGTAGTCATGTATAGATGTGAGAGTTGGACTATAAAGAAAGCTGAGTGCCAAAGAATTCATGCTTTTGAACTGTGGCGTTGGAGAAGACTTTTGAGAGTCCCTTGGACTGCAAGGAGATCCAACCAGTCCATCCTAAAGGAGATCAATCCTGGGTGTTCATTGGAAGGACTGATGTTGAAACTGAAACTCCAACACTTTGACTACCTGATGTGAAGAGCTGACTCATTGGAAAAGACCCTGATACTGAGAAAGATTGAAGGTGGGAGGAAAGGGGGACGACAGAGGATGAGATGGTTGGAAAGCATCATCAACTCAATGGATATGAGTCTGGGTGAACTCCGGAAGTTGGTGATGGACAGGATGGCCTGGAGTGCTGCAGTCCATGGGGCTGCAAAGAGTCGGGCAAGACTGAGCGACTGAACTAAACTGAACTGAAATTATACTTTAATTTTAAATATAATCAATATATAGTCAAGACTATATATTGTCACCTTGCTTATTTAACTTCTATACAGATTACATCATGCAAAATGCCAGACTGGATGAAGTATAAGCTGGAATCAAGACTGCAGGGAGAAATATCAATAACCTCAGATATGCACATGACAACATTATGGCAGAAAGCCAAGAGGAATTAAAGAGGCTCCTGATGAAAGTGAAAGAGGAGAGTGAAAAAGCTGGCTTAAAACTCAACATTCAAAAACCAAAGACCATGGCATCCAGTCCCATCACTTCATGGCAGATAGATGGGGAAACAGTGGAAAGAGTGAGAGACTTTATTTTCTCAGGCTCCAAAATCACTGCAGGTGGTGACTGCAATGATGAAATTACTTGCTCCTTGGAAGAAAAGTTATGATCCACCTAGACAGCATATTCAAGAGAAGAGACTACTTTTCCAACAAAGGTCCATCTAGTCAAGGTTATGGTTTTTCCAGTAATCATGGATGGATGTCAGAGTTGGCCCATAAAGAAAGCTGAGTGCCAAAAAATTGGTGTTTTTGAACTGTGGTGTTGGAAAAGACTCTTGATAGTCCCTTGGACTGCAAGGAGATCCAACCAGTCCATCCTAAAGGAAATCAGTCCTGAATATTTATTGGAAGAACTGATGTTGAGGCTGAAACTCCAATACTTTGGCCACCTGATGTGAAGAGCTGACTCACTGGAAAAGACCCTGATGCTGGGAAAGACTGAGGGCAGGAGGAGAAGGGGATGACAGAGGATGAGATGGTTGGAAGGCATCACCAACTCGATGAACATGACAGGCTCCAGGAGTAGGAGATGGACAGGGAAGCCTGGCATGCTCAAGTTCATGGGGTCTCAAAGAGTAGACATGACCAAGCAACTGAACTGACTGGGTTAGATATATCATTCTATTTTTCACTTTCTACCTGCTTTTTGATATCTATTCATTTAACTCGATGAGCTTAAGTAGCTTCAGTCATATCCAACTCTTCATGACCCTTAGCCCATTATGGGCTATGGGCTATGGTCCATAACCCATCAGGCCCCTCTGTCCATGGGATTCTCCAGGCAACAATACTGGAGTGGGTTGCCATGCCCTCCTCCAGAGGACCTTCCCGACCCAGGGATCAAACCTACATCTCTTCTGTCTCCTGCATTGGTAGGCGAGTTATTTACCACTAGAGCCACCAGGGAAGTCCATTTCACTCTATGCATTAATTCTACCTGCTACATAATAATCTATTCTCTGCATCCAATACATTTACCTAGCTACTCTCCTAAGATAAACACACATGTTGACAGTTCACCGACATCAAAAAAAGGCTTGTGAACATCCTCACAGGTTAAAATAACTCTGTCCCCCACTTATACTTGCTATTATCCAATCTATAATTCTTGATGCTCCTGATATCACATATCAATATTGTTTTTTTTTTTCTGGTCTTCATTTTTTTCTCCATTTATTTTTATTAGTTGGAGGCTAATTACTTTACAATATTATAGTGGTTTTTGCCATATATTGACATGAATCAGCTATGGATTTACATGTGTTCCCCATCCCAATCCCCACTTCCGCCTCCCTCCCCACCCCATCCCTCTGGATCTTCCCAGCGTACCAACCCTGAGCACTTGTCTCATGCATCCAACCTGGGCTGGTGATCTGTTTCACCCTTGATAGTATACTTGTTTCAATGCTATACTCTCAGAACATCCCACCCTCGCCTTCTCCCACAGAGTCCCAAAGTCTGTTCTGTACATCTGTGTCTCTTTTCCTGTTTTGCATATAGGGTTATCGTTACCATATCTTTAAATTCCATATATATGCATTAGTATAGTGTATTGGTCTTTATCTTTCTGGCTTACTTCACTCTGTATAATGGGCTCTAGTTTCATCCATCTCACTAGAACTGATTCAAATATATTCTTTTTAATGGCTGAGTAATATTCCATGGTGTATATGTACCACAGCTTCCTTATCCATTCGTCTGCTGATGGGCATCTAGGTTGCTTCCATGTCCTGGCTATTATAAACAGTGCTGCGATGAACATTGGGGTGCACGTGTCTCTTTCAGATCTGGTTTCCTCGGTGTGTATGCCCAGGAGTGGGATTGCTGGGTCATATGGCAGTTCTATTTCCAATTTTAATCTGAACATCTCTAATTGTTAGTGATTTAGCATATATTTAATTATGGGGTTTCTATCTCTGAAAGTAAATGTCTGTTCACATTCTTTGCTGTTTTCTTATAGTTTTCTCTATACACCAATATAACAAAAATGTTTTAATTATATATTCAGAATACATTATTTGAACGTAAATCAAACCAGTATTCTTCTGGACATGACACCGCTATAGGATGTACAATTACCAAGTCACTAGAAAACTGGACAAAATGTATGCAACTAAAACTGTCTTAAGACATGGAAAAGAGATAGCTCAAGACTGTGATCCTTGAGAAAGGGAAACAAAATGAGCCATGATATTCCAAGACTTTCTAGTTGGTGTCAATTTCCATATCACATATCATTTCACAGGGGAGGGAAATCAAACAGAACTTAAAAGTCTCACTGAGTCAATGAGGCAGAAACTGGAGAATGGGTAGTCTGAGGAGGACAGAATCGTCAGGGAAGACTACTACAGAGGAAGGACGAATGCAAAGAAGAGTCTCTAGATATCTTCACTGACCCTTTAACATAATACCAAACTGTGCATTTCTACCTTAAAACTCAACAAGGTAGGTGGCCAAGATTTTAACAGCCGTAAGTCAAAGAACTCCCAGAGCTAATACAGAGCCAGGAATCCCTGAGACCCTATCGGCACTGTGGAGAGACCTCAGGCTTATGCTACCTCTTGCCTCATGTCTGAGACTCAGGGTCATTCACAGAAGCTCTACAAAAGTGAGGCCAGAATAATAAGGCTGACTTTGCCCGAGAGCAACAGCCAATCTAGACCTGACAGAAGAAACGTTTAAAGTAGCCTGAAAGGGCTACTGGCGTGCTGCAGTCCATGGGGTTGCAGGAGTGGGACAGGACTGAGCCACTGGCCTGACTGACTGATGGAAAGGGCCACAAGTACCGATCTGCTCTGCAAACAACAGTGTCACAACCTTAAAAGAACCGCAACAAAATCCAGCAACAGGCACTTAGTCACCACGAGCTGTGACTAACACCACTATGTCTCAAATCACTAACGGAAGAAACTAGAAAACAGGACCTACAAGAAGAAGCACAGTGAGCGAGTAAAAAACGGATCTAGAAAATACAACGATGACAGAATCAGTGAATAAGAACATTAAAGCAGCTATTAATATGTTATATATTTCCAACGATTTAAAGAAAAAAAACATGAATGAGGGGGAAAAATATTTTAAAGAAAACAAATAAAATTTAGAGACATTACAAGTATCTGAAATCTAAAAAGTTTAAGGGATAATAACAAAACTATAGAAGAAAAGATCTTTAAATACAGCAATAAAAGCAATTTAAAATGAAGCACAAAGAGAAAAGACTTAAAAAAAAGTGAATAGATCTCAGTGACCTAAGGCACAATGCAGAGAAGATTAACCAACATGCAATTAGAGTCCCAGAAGGAGTGGGAGGGGGGCAGGAAAATAATATTTGTAGAAATAATGACCAAAATGTTTCCAAATTGATGAAAATTATAATCACACAGATGCAACAACACCTAGTAAGAATAAATACAAGGTAAACCTCACCAAGAAACATAATAAAATCACTTCAAATAAGTGATTAAAAAAAACGTAAAAAGCAGAGAACTAAAGTTTGATAAAAAGAAGCTAGAGAGTCTAATCATTTTAATATAATACTATACAATTGCAGAGCATAAACTTAGATATACTCAAACAGAACTGGATTAAGGATCAACAGGCTGAGTAGTTGCCATAGGCAATGATTTCTAAAGAGCTCTAAAATAAGCCTAGAAATGCAATAAAAATGGAGAAAATATTTACTAGTATTCCCCTAGGGGTAAGTAACTAAAGCGTAAATAAACAGGTTGATGAGGCACCTGGAGTTCAAAATCAGCTGACCAATACCAAAATTCTCCAAGCCAGACTTCAACAGTACCTGCATGGAGAACTTCCAGATGTTCAAGCTGGATTTAGAAAAGGCAGAGGAACCAGAGATCAAATTACCAACATCTGTTGGATCATTGAAAGAGTGAGAGTTTCAGAAAAACATCAACTTCTGCTTTATTGACTGTGCCAAAGCCTTTGACTGTGTGGATCACAACAAACTGTGAAAAATTCTGAAAGAGATGGGAATAGCAGACCACCTGACCTGCCTCCTGAGAAACCTGTATGCAGGTCAGGAAGCAACAGTCAGAACTGGACATGGAACAACAGACTGGTTCCAAATCAGGAAAGGAGTATATTGCCAAGGCTGTATACTGTCACCTTGCTTATTTAACTTCTATTCAGAGTATTCATGAGAAATGCTGGGCTGGATGAAGCACAAGCTGGAATCCAGATTGCTGAGAGAAATATCAATAACCTCAGATATGCAGATGACACCACCCTTATGGCAGAAAGCGAAGAAGAACTAAAAAGCCTCTTGATGAAAGTGAAAGAGGAGAGCGAACAAGCTGGCTTAAAGCTCAACATTCAGAAAAGTAAGATCACAGCATACAGTCCCATCACTTCATGGTAAATAGATGGGGAAACAGTGGAAACAGTGACAGACTTTATTTCTTTGGCTCCAAAATCACTGCAGTTGGTGATTGCAGCCATGAAATTAAATGACACTTACTCCTTAGAAGTTAACCTAGACAGCATATTAAAAAGTAGAGACATTACTTTGCCAACGAAGGTCTGTCTAGTCAAAGTTATGGTCTTTCCAGTAGTCATGTATGGATGTCAGAGCTGGCCCATAAAGAAAGCTGAGTGCCAAAGAATTGATGCTTTTGAACTGTGGTGTTGGAGAAGACTCTTGAGAGTCCCTTGGACAGCATGGAGATCCACCCAGTCCATCCTAAAGGAAATCAGTCCTGAATATTCATTGGAAAGACTGATGCTGAAGCTGAAACTCCAATGCTTTGGCCACCTGATGCAAAGAACTGACTCACTTGAAAAGACCCTGATGCTGGGAAAGATTGAAGGCAGGAGGAGAAGGAGACAACAGAGGATGAGATGGTTGGATCGCATCACCAACTCAATGGACATGAATTTGAGTAGGCTCAGGGAGTTGGTAATGGACAGGGAAGCCTGGTATACTGCAGTCCATGGGGTCACAAAGAGTCGGATGTGACTGAGTGACTGAACTGAACTAACCAATACCATCCCTTGCAAAGGACCATGAAAATACACCTAAGGAGGGTAGATCAATAAAGCACATGGCTTTGGTTCACTAAGTGGGTTGTTCAAGTTTAAAAGCCACACTTAACACTACTCAGATTGATAGAGAAGTTAGGTGCTGCTACCCACCATTTTTATTTCTCTGTCCTTAGCCTTTTCCTCTAGTAAATGTTGAATTTATATTTGAAATATTAACCATTCAAAGAAGGACCGAATTACCAACCTTGTTGGCACACTCAGTCCTCTAACTCCACAACTGTGTCACGTGATAGCAAAAACAGCCCTAAGTCCATATGCTATTCTAACTGATCTCGTCTACTCAATTTGACATTTAACCCCTGTGCAGCAATATCAACTGCTTAAAAGCCACTAAAATATTTGGGGAGGGGAATATTTTCAAATATCAAAGAATATTTAAGTTTACCCATCGTCCTTTATCTCCTTGAAGTTTACTGAAGAAGAGCTTTAGTTCTCGAACTGTCAAATTGTAGCTAGCCAGCACTCCCAACATGTCAACTAAAAGATCTAGAAACAAAGAAAGCAACAAATAAAATAATTAAGCTACTTATATTTCTTGAAGAATTAAAATACAGAGTGCTTGCTTAAGAGTTTAGACAATAAAGTTCCAGGTACATGTCACATGCTCAGCATCTCTTAAACATTACTAAAGAAGAAAAACACAGTACTTAATAATCAGAGTTCATCTTCTCACAACCACTGTGTTACAGAAAGTCATACCTGCAATCATATTGTCAACGTTTTCAATTTTCCCAAGCACTTTTTCAACAAGGCCTACTTCAGTGCAGATTTGAAGATTTCGTATACTTTTCTTCAGAACGGCTGTAAACATGCTCCAGACTTCTGCTTGGCAAGTAACATCACATTTTTCCAGTAGGTCCACCATGCAGATGATACTCTCACCTTCTTGAATAATGAAATTCATTTCTAAATCAAACTGCCCTCCTACCAACTTCCAGGGGCGACAGGGAGGGTGGAAAGAAAAAATACATTAAAAGCATTAGCATTTCTTCAGTGTAACTAGAGTACATTACAAAGCTTTAGTTTGGCAAGTAACTACCCATATACATTCTTCTCTACCCCTTACAATAAAAATATCTTTTTTAAAAAATTTATTTATTTTAATTAGAGGCGAATTACTTTACAGTATTGTTGTGGTTTTTGCCATACATCAACATGAATCTTTAAAAAGATCTTAAAACACATACACACACAGCTCTAAAAAAATAAAGCTTCAGAAGAAATGTTTATGTTACGACAGCACAATCAACCAAGACTTAGAATATAAAAACAGAAATATTTTCAACAAAAACAAACACAGGATGTCTTAAATCACTACCTACTGACACTGATGAAGATCTCAGTTGTAACCCACTCTTTGTGACCCCATGGACTGTAACCTGCCAGTCTCCTCTGTCCATGCAATTCTCCAGACAAGAACACTGGAGTGGGTTAACTTAGCTCTATACTTGCTTTCTAATGCAATGCTTCATCTCCAGGGGATCTTCCCGACCCAGGGATTGAACCTGGGTCTTGTTCACTGCAGCCAGATTCTTTACCATCTGAGTCACCAGCAAAGCCTCAATGAAGATCTAACGTAGCTCTATGCTGCTGCTAAGTCACTTCAGTCATGTCCGACTCTGTGCGACCCCATAGACAGCAGCCCAACAGGCTCCCCCGTCCCTGGGATTCTCCAGGCAAGAACACTGGAGTGGGCTAACTTAGATCTATACGTGCTTTCTAATTCAATGTTCTGTCTATGAATTAGGTAATCTGCAAGCTATGCACTATTCTTGCCTGGAGAATTCCATGGACAGTGGAGCTTGGCAGACTGCAATCCATGGGTCTCAAAGAGTTGGACACGGCTGAGCAGTTAACAGTGTAAGCTACTCACAACAACCTAAAGATCCTTTGCTACCTATACAGGGTATGAGCTCACAGCAAAAATGAAAAGCTGAAAAAGGCTCAAAATGAACACAAAATTTATGGTTTTTTCTTGTAAAATTTCTGGTTTATTATATATACCTACCCATTTTGATCCCTCCTATCAATAATGAGGATAACTTAAACATAAAATTCACACACACTCAGTCAGTAATCAAAAAAATGCTATTTCATTAAGATTGCTATCAGAAAATCCATCCAGAGAAAGCACTGAGACCTATTCCTACCTTGCCATGTCACCCACAGCATTCTCCTACAGAGGGAAAGTTTTTTAATTTTAACAAACCCCAACTGTTTAAACAAAATAAAATACTTTTAGAATTACCTTTGCAGACTTTTTTTTGGCCATGCCATGCAGCTCATGTGATCTTAGTTCCTCAACCAAGGATTAAACCCACGTCCTCAGCAGTGAAAACAGAGTCCTTAGACTGCCAGGGAATCCCCAGGCCTATCTTTTTTTACTAGATTTTTTAAACATCTCTATATTTTAAAGAATAGTCACATATAAGATTCACCTACACTCCAGTCCTTCTGAACACTTCTTTATTATGCAGTTTTCATTATGCTTTACTAAAGCTCAAAAAGTAGGAAAGAATTACAAGAAAGTGAACTGTACAAAACAAAATCTCATACAAAGAATAACAGACCTGACCAAATAGAGTTTACTTTGGAAAAGCAAAAAAGATTCAGAATTAGGGAATCAATTAAAACTCCCTACAGCCAGGAATGAATACATATCCCATGTTCTGTCAAAGATACACACTAGCATGAAAAAGAAAAAATGCAAAAATGAAAATCAAGAGGCAGTATCTGCATGCAAGGAGATAAGAAATCTTGGCAAGCACAGTGTTAAAAGCTCTTGGTTCTTCTAGGAAAGCTGTGGCAGAGATTTTAGTGTGCAATTCTTTACATCATCAGTAGCAACATGTGACATAGGATGACAACTGTGTTTTTGCTAAGAGTCCCTTGGTGTCACTGGGCCAATTCTCCTAGCAACATGGTCCTAGCTATAAAGTATACATGCTTGGTTCCCTAAGGTGACCCCCAAATTCTGTAAGCTACATGAGAACTCCTAATAGGGATTTTTTTTTTTTTGGTTTTATGATTATTCGTGATTTTTTTTTTCACTTGATGTGTCCTTAACTTTTATACTGAAATAATTTCAGACTTTCAAAAAATTGCAAAACAGTATACAATTCCTAATGTGAATATATTGTATCATCATAGTACAGTCATCAAAACCAGGTACAATAGTACAGACCTTACTCAAATAGCAAGACTTGTCACACTGATATCCTTTTTCTGATCCAGCATCAGCATCTCCTTAGTCTTCTTCCAACTATGACAAGTTACACAGGCATTCTTTGACTTCCGTGATTTTTACACTTTTGAAGTGGATTTGCCAGCTTTTTTAAAGACGGTCTTATAATGTGAATGATTTTTCATGTTTACATTCAAGCTGTGTATTTTTGGTAAAAAATATTCCATAGAGATGACACATGTCCGTCTCAGTGTATTATTATTTCAGATGACACCTGATTGGTATATTATTCAGATGGTATCTGATGTCAGTATGCCCCACTATTGGTGAAGTTAGATTTGATCTCGTGCTCAAGGAGGTATCTGTCAGATTTTTTCTGTTTTAAAGTTATTATCTTTCATTTTCATATTATTAAGCATTCTTATAAAGAATACTTTGAGACTACACAAATAAATTGTTTCTCATCATACTTTTAAGTATCCATTAATGGATTTTACCTGGAACTGTAAATACTGTATATTGTGTAAATATACTGTAAATACTGTAAATAAACTGTAAATGCTGCATAGATAAATCGTCATCTTCTATTTCCATCAAACTTTCTATGTTCATCAATTTTAAAGACTTCCTTTAATAAGAAAATAAACCTAAAATGTCAGCATTATGCCCAAACAGGAATATTGGAATGATTTTCATGAAAGTCACAAATAAGACTAAGATGCACCATCACCACTATCCCGTGACGCATTTCTGGAGACACAGAAGGCACATTCGGTGCAAAGGCAGCAACATGTATAAATATCAGAACAACGGTTTAATATCCAATTATTTTCAGATGATAACGAGGAAAACTAAAAACTGCTATAACTGAGATAAGTATTTGGCAATGGAACTACTGATTAGAGTTAACAACATGAAACCATCTCAGAAAGAATTATGCTAAACAGATGCCAGATACCAATGGCTACCTTAAAACTAGAAATTTATTCCACAGGTACATTTAAGTAATGATGTTAGATATAAGAATTTCATTCAGCATGCAATAGAAAATAAAAGAAAAAATACCCCTCAAAAAGACATGGTAAAGTTAGTAAAGTTGTGTTTATATAATGGAATATGATTTAGCCATTGAAAATAATGAGGCAGCTCTGACAGAAAAAGTCATCTCTAAAATACACTGTGTAGCTGAGATAATCAAAATGGAGAAAAGTGAATAGGAGGCTACAATTTGAGTATAAAATATAAACATATACCTAATAATGATACACAAGAAACTAAGTGGTGATTGCCTCTGAAAAGGCAACTGAGCATATGGAGAATGAGGGCGAGGGGAGAATCTGGAGTAAACATACACTTTAGGGTATCCTCCACACTGATCTAAACAGGTCAGAGACCCAGCTGCAACTAACTTACACGACCTTACCTTCACCTTACTATTACTTGCATCAATCTTTCATTTTGATCTGTGCTTATCACCATCAACACACACCCTTCCAAGAAGCTACCGAATTAATTTTTGAAAAGTAATTTCCAAAAAAAACACCCAAATATTTCACCAGCTTTTAAATTGGGTTTACACTGTAAGAGCAGTATCCAGACAGATGTTTTAGGTATTTCTCCAATGCTTTAAATGTTGTAAAATATGCCTTTCAAGGAGAAAATTGATGGCAGAAATTGGTACAGATACATGTGGCATATTTGATATACTATATGTATGCATGTCTATTATACCTAAAAAGTACGCACAGGGTCTACAGTATGTCATGTTAACCCTTTTAATAGTTATCTGAAGCTGATCAACCTTCAAAACACAAATTTTTTTCCAAAGGCAGGGATCATAATCCAAGTCCAGGCACTGGTTAGTTATTATCTGAGCTATAGTAATGGCTGTGCACTACAAAATGTAATCTTCCCAAATGTCACAGTAAGTTATGAATATCTGAGCAGCCTAATGCACTTTACTAGCCATGAAATGTGAAAATGTAATCTTATTACCTTTTTTATGGTTGTATTTTTTTGAATAATGTAGCCTGGAAACTGATGTATAGTCTTTTTCTGCATTTTAGCATGATTTGGTCTCCATTGCTATATAGAATATTTTTCAAAACTCTCCATTTCAACATATTTTAGTCTTTGCCCGAACTTCATAAACAATTTTTATAGCCACCTTCAGGGTGGTATAACATTCTTTCTATAGGTTATAGTTTAAAGTACAAGATTATAGAAATTCTAAAGTATATTAGTCAAAGAATCTAAATAAACCTTCACAAGTTTTGTATTAAAACTTTATTTGGGCACAAAGATTATTTTCTTCACAATGATTTTATTAACAAAAGGTTTTACGCTTTTTAGTGATTAAGCCTAAGTCACTTGTTTTTTCAAACAGCCAGGAAACAAATATAGACCAAAACTAATTATTTTTCTCTTCAAAACTGAAAAGACTATCATACAAGAAAATTCTAATACTTAAAAGTAAAGACATGTTTTCCCAGGAAACTTGCTAAATTTTTTCTCAAAGATGTAGCAGGTATAGCAGAAACTGGACAGAACACATTCACAGTTTAGTCCCTAACTAGGTATTTCCTATCTCCTGTCTAAGCCAGTCAATCTCTGGTACTATGCTACCGCAGCCCTAGCAAACTGTCACAGCTCTGTATTCCCTAGGGTTCATTTCTGATGCTTCCTACTAAATATTTCAGTAAGGCAGATAGAAACTCTTTAAAAAGCAGACCATGACCTAGAAACTCCTCAGCTTATCTCCTCTCAGCACGTTCATTTAACAGAGACAGACAGTTCTGTGATTGGGACTCAATCTGTCAAAAATAAAACATGTATTGTTAAGGGCCTTTCTTGGAGGTCCAGTGATTAAGACTCAGTGCTTTCACTGCAGGAGGTACAGGTTCAATCCCTAGTCAGGGAACTAAGATCCCACATGCCACACAGCACGGCCCCCCCGAAAATAACTCTTCAAAGATAAAAACACAGATGATAACTGTTTTTTTAAGAAGGGGCGGGAGAAGGAAAGGCTCACACCGAAATTAGGATATGGATGACTTTTCTGGTGGGGATAAAAAGATTCCAAGACGTTAATACTGTCCTATCACTAATCTGCTGTCAGGTATATGTATTTATATTTTATGTACATTTATATATTTTACACATGTATCTTTGGCATGTTTGATACACTTCACAATAAAAAAATTTTTTTATGTGGTTCCATGATGAAGGTACTCCTAGAGCGGCTAGCATATAGACACATAAATGTAACCTAAAAGGGCACAGGCTACACAACATTCTCTTAGAAAAAAGTTGCATTCTCTCCAATGAACTCATAGACCAAAATAAACTCACAAACCAAAATCAAAAAACACAAGAGAAAACACAGCATAAGGATGAGTCAGTAGACATGCTATTAATAACAGGAAGTGCTCAAGAACTTCAAACTATAAAATTATCAAATATATGTGATTATAAATAATTACAAAATTATGCAATTGAGACTTTCCAAGAAAGAAAGAAAAAAAGACACAAGATTATGAAGGAAAAGAGGTAAGATATCCCAGCAGATTTGAAAAATAACAAAAATAAACAGAACTTCTAAAATATAAGCAGTCATTGAAATTAAAAACTCAACAGGTTAAAAAACCGAAAGAGTTAGGTAAACTATCAAGGAACTAAAATAGCTGAGCAAAGTCCCAGAAGGCAGGAGAGTGAGAAAGAAGGAGACAGAAGATACAAAAGAAACGCTGAGAGACATTGAGGATAGTATGAGGACAATTCCATGTTCAACACAAAGTCCAAAAGTAAACACTGAAAAGAAGGAAAGACGGTATTATCAGCTATAATAACTGAGACCTTTCTCACAGTCACCAATAATGTGAATCCTCAGAATCAGAACACAACAAGTCCTAATTCTGACACAAAATTTAACACTAGAGATACTTATTTTAATAACGTCAGGTCTACTTTCAGATAAGAAAAATTTCCTGTATTGTAATGTTTCTCTCTCTTGGAATATTAATTTCTTTAAGTACAGACAGCAAGGTGTTTCTCTCACTACTACTGATGTAAGTAGAGACTATTATGAACTAGATGCTATATATGTTATAAAAAAAAAAAAAGGTAAGTTCATTATGAATTACAGTAATTACAACCCTTAAATTGTCATTTCGCAGCCAAAGAATTTCACACAACATAAGAGTCTAAGACATATCCTCACCATTAGGTACTGGCAATGAAATCTGCTATTGTAAGATTCATTATGAATTATAAAACACTCTCAACAATAAGGGTTGGGGGTTAAAATTTTTTCATTTCAGCAATTCACTCTGATTTTCCCTTATCCCTTCTAAAATTATAATTTTTTAAAAAAATATTCAGGTCCTAGTAATTACAGAATATTTAGTCATTTTAGAAAATTAGATTAACTTTGCTATTCTCTGCAATTGGCTTCCTACTTTCTTGCATCATTTAAAGAACCATACCTTAACATTTTCTTAAGACCCAATTTAAGACCTATCTCTTCTAAGAACCATTCTGAGTTTTCTAGCCTACCATAAACCTGGGTGGCCCAGTCAAATGTTTCTGACTCTAAGACAACAATGTCACATGATTTAACCTAATATTTTAATCATATCATGTATAATTTTTTCATATCACAAGGTTTAATCATTTCTTCAGCTAGTTTACATCAATCTTTTCTATTCAAATAGCATAGATAATGATCCCAGAAAATAGGAACGATTTCAAAAAGTATTTTTTACCTTTTTTAATCTTCACACTATGTCTAACATTTAATGAATGTATCCTTAGGATACATACCATTAAGTTTAAATACTACTCATTATTTACATAATTTAAAAATTAAGGAAATATGCTAGAGTTTTTACTATAACCCAGTGCAAAAAGCAAGAAATCTGAAGTCTCGCTTGTATTATCTTAATCTCTCTCCAAAAGATAAGGTAAGCAGTCAACAATATAATAATGAAATGTCAAGCTCCCAGCAAAAGCTCAATCCGTTTTATGAAAGCATTTGGCCAAAAAAGATCCATACGTGAAAATTTACAGTTTTGTTCATAATCACCCAAAACTAGTGATGCAAATGTCTATCAACTAGTAAATGGATAAACAAGTTATTGCACAATACAATAGAATATATACTGCATATATTTATATAATACAATATATACACATTCTATGTAATAGAATAGTATATTGTATAGGGAATATACAGTGTATAGAGAAGCCCTACAATACAATACTCATCAGCAATAATAAAGAAACAACAATCAATACCATTAATAATATGAATCAATCTCAAAAACATTATATTAAGGCAAAGAAGCTGGACATAGAAATTACATTTAATGACACTCTAAAAAAGAAAGAAGTATAGGGAAAGAAGTTAGATCAGTGGTTGCCAGGGGCTGAAAATAAAGGGACAATTCACCACACACACACACACACACACAAAATTCAATATCTTGATTATGGTATTGAATACCCAAATATATCCATCTGTCAAATAAAACAATACATCTAAAAGTATGAATTTTACTGTATGTCTTAGCAATCCTAAGGCTTAAAATAATTCTAAAAAAAAAAAAGCTCAATTCATTTATATCGAAGGCAAGAGAAAAGTAAAATGCACCAACTAGAGCGATCCTCAATCTTTTTGTGGCCAGGGACTGGTTCCATCTAAGACAATTTTTCCACTAGACTAGAGGTGGGGGCTGGGGAGCGACAGTTTCAGGATGAGTCAAGAGCATTACATTTATTGTGCACTTTATTTCTATTATTACATCAGCTCCACCTCAGACCATCAGGCATTAGATCCCAGAGGTTGAGGACCCCTGGACTAGAGACAACAATGTAGAATCAAATGGAGAAGGCATGGAATACAAGGAAATTAGAAGATGTGAACAGAAATTGTTAATCCTTAGCATTCTGTAATGTATACTACAATCAGAAATACCCTGGTAAGACTAAAAAAATTATACCATAATCTCACAGTGAGACTGGTCTGGGCTTGGACATCTTACACTAAAATATTAACAAAGATTATAAAGATTTTCCATAATCATAAAATTCTAAACATGCAAAAGAATTAAAGTAAACTCCATGAGGAACAACTATAATTTCCAGTTAGCTGTTTAATATTCTGAACAAAAATTCCCTTTGAAGTTTCTGTCCTCCTCCTTCCACTTACTGTCTTTCAGTATTTGTTGAAATGCCCAGAAGCATCAATAGTTTCTATAAATATTAGGAATACACTTATAGAGATATAATATTTCCAATTCCATTATATAACTAATCTTTGGGACTTCCCTGGTGGCTCAGATGGTAAAATTCGTCTGCAATCCTTACAAGAACCATGTGTCACATGCATCAATTATTTCACATCTATTTATAGAGAAACAAAAGACAATTAATTCACAGCCAAAACTTCTAACCAGATTAACTGACTCCTAGCCTCATGCTTTCCTTACATCTTCATTAATAATCTAACATTTAAGTTGGGTTTTCTAAAGTTTCTTTACATAGTGAGCTAAAGGATCTGAAAAATTGGTGAATTTCACCATAAAAAATTAGTCAAAATGCATGTCTTTCAGGTAATGAATAACCATCTTTATAGTTTTTTTTAAATGCCCAAATATACTAGGAAGTAGCAAATAACCTGTCCTCCCTCACTGTTCATTGTACCTTTCATAAGAATTAGAACTTTTCACTCAACTATGGCACGTCTACAAAACCAGTATTAACCAAAAAGATTCTATGATTAAGTAAGACTAAGAAACACCAGATTAAAGAAGGCAATAGATAATTACATAAAATTCCCAGAGCTTTAATATGTCACTGTGCATTATAAATATCAAAAACATATATAACCAATGTATGGACTTTCCAAAACTTATTAGACAATGAAATGAATTTCTTTTTGCTTTCTCCTTTTTTTTGATAAGAGCTTTTCACAGTAATAGCATTATTCAAAAGCATTTTTGAGAAACACTGGATAATGTATTTGTGTTCTTGAAGTTTACTGCTATGAATAACATGACAGAACTATGTTCATGCATACATTTAGAAGGTCTTTCAAATTTTCAGTTAAATGGTTTAAACAACCTACTTAGTTTTCATAGGTTTCTTTTTACAATTTATATAATAATTAGACAAAGAGATATCTTAAGATTAATTTAAGTGAAAAGAAAATATAAGCTACCAATACCCATCAAATGAACCCCTATCCCTTCATGAACAATTCAATTCAAAAACCAAAGAAGACAGATGATCTCCCACATTAAATTAAAGCTGCTCTGTGCCCCCGCAAAGTTCAGCAGAAATAACACATGTGAATTCCAAGCCGAGGTCAGTAAGGACTTCATGGCTTCCCTTGTATCACTCATCTGAGGAAAACCCGCCACCATGTCATGGGATCCTAGAGCAGCTCTGTGGCAGACCCACCCGGAGGGGACCTGAGGTTTCCCACCAGCTCTCACCACCAACTTGTCAGCCATCCAAGTAGCCTGGGAGCGGGTCCTTCAGCCCCAGGAAAGTCTTCAGATAACCGCAACCCCAGCCGACAGCTTAAACGTAACCTCACGAGAGCCCTGACCCAGAACTGTCTAGTCAATCTGATTCTGAATTCCTGACCCACAGAAACTTTATGACTGTTTTAAGCGGCAAGGTTTGGGGATCATTTGTTACACAGCAATAAATAATATAATTGCAAATCAACCAGTTAATAGTAGTTGGGGGAAACTTTTTACTCTATATATTTCTGTGCTATTTTTTTAATGTAATGCAAAATAAAATAAATAATGATGATAAAAATACAGAACAATAACCACATACATGTATTGAGTGACTGTGCTGTGCTATGCTAAGTCGTGTCCGACTCTTTGCGACCCCGTGGACTGCAGCCCGCCAGGCTCCTCTGTCCATGGGATTCTCCAGGCAGGAACACTGGAGTGCCCTCCTCCAGGGATCTTCCCAACCCAGGGGTCAAACCCAGGTGCCCCGCTTTGCAGGTGGATTCTTTACCGTCTGAGCCACCAGGGAAGCACTGAGTGACTGCTGTGAGCTAATCACATAAAAATAAAAATAATAAACACACAGTCACCTAAACAGTCCAAAACAATAACATGCATGCACTGAGAGACTACCGTGAGTTACGTACTGTGCCAAGCATTTTTCATTACTGACCATTTTTGATTACCTCTCAAAAAATAAAAAACTAGCAAGACCACCACACAGTTAACACTCAATATTAGGCACTGAAACATAAGTAAGTCACACACAGTCACAAGACACTGAGGTGGCTGAACCAGGGTTTAACTTGATAAAAGGAAAACAGATATAGCTGGAGTAGTCTTTTCACTTCTACGTTCTTCCCTCTCTAGAACACAGACAAGATGCCCAGAGGTACAGCGGCCACCATGATACTGATAACTTACGGTGAACGATGTCAGATTCGTGATCTCTGAAGAAGATTTAGCTTCAGGACCACGGACCAGGCTTGATCACTCGAGAGCTTTTGTGTAGCAGAGTTTTATTAAGGTATAAAAAGCGACAGAGGAAGCTTCTGACACAGACATCAGAAGTGGGGCAGAGAGTGCCCCCCTCACTAGTCTTAGCAAGGGAGCTACCGCACAACTGCACTCATCTCTCACGCTAGCAAAGTAATGCTCAAAATTCTCCAAGCCAGGCTTCAACAGTACATGAACCATGAACTTCCAAATGGTCAAGCTGGATTTAGAAAAGGCTGAGGAACCAGAGATCAAAGTGCCAACATCTGCTGGACCATAGGAAAAGCAAGAGAGTTCCAGAAAAACATCTACCTTTGCTTTATTGACTATGCCTAAGCCTTTGACTGTGTGGATCACAACAAACTGTGGAAAATTCTTAAAGAGATGGGAATAACAGACCACCTGACCTGCCTCCTGAGAAACCTGTATGCAAGTAAAAAAGCAATAGCTAGAACTGGACATGGAACAACAGACTGGTTCCAAATCGGGAAAGGAGTACATCAAGGCTGTATATTGTCACCCTGCTTATTTAACTTATATGTAGAGTATATCATAAGAAACATTGGGCTGGAGGAAGCACAAGCTGGAATCCAGATTGCTGAGAGAAATATCAATAACCTCAGATATGCAGATGACACCACCCTTATGGCAGAAAGTGAAGAAGAACTAAAGAGCCTCTTGATAAAGGTGAAAGAGGAAAGTGAAAAAGTTGGCTTAAAGCTCAACATTCAGAAAACTAAGATCATGGCATCTGGTCCCATCACTTCATGGCAAATAGATGGGGAAACAATGGAAACAGTGAGAAACTTTATTTTGGGGGGCTCCAAAATCACTGCAGATAGTTATTGCAGCCATGAAATTAAAAGACTCCTTGGAAGAAAAGCTATGACGAACCTAGACAGCATATTAAAAAGCAGGGACATTACTTTACCAACAAAGGTCTGTCTAGTCAAAGCTATGGTTTTTCCAGTAGTCATGTATGGATGTGAAAGCTCGACTGTAAAGAAAGCTGAGCATTGAAGAACTGATGCTTTTGAACTGTGGTGTTGGAGAACTCTTGAGAATCCCCTGGACAGCAAGGAGATCCAACCAGTCCATCCTAAAGGAAATCGGTCCTGAATTTTCATTGGAAGGACTGATACTCAAGTTCTGAATATTCATTAGAAGGTGGCCAACACACTTTGGCAGAAGCTCAGAGCTCCGTGACGGCTCAGAGCGTGGGAGGGAGGCTCAACACTAAAGGCTCGAGAATAATGTATACACACATGTATTAACCTTTCTTACATTTTTGTACGAAAGATTAACATCTTTGTACAAAAGAAATTTACACACTATAAGGCAACTATACTCCAATTTTTAAAATTTAATAAAAAAATAAAAGAATGGTAAAAGGAAAGGTAGAAAGTATGTAACTCTTGAAGCATTATTAAGTAGAACCACCAGTGCCAGCAATTGCCTACTACCAAACTCACTGTTATGTAAGAAAATCTGTATTTCATGAAAATAAATGAATGTAGATTCTATTACTTTAAGCAGAACACAAACCTAACTAATATAAAGAGGTTCAACAAATGGTGCATAAACAAATGAGTGGGTTATCAGAAAAAGCTACCTTAGACAACTCTTTGTTTTTAATATGATTCAAATGTATGCATTTTAACTTAAGGGACTACAATTCATTTTGTATCTTAGAAAAATTCTTTTTATCACAAAGTGATAACCAAACAATTAAACTGAATACACGTAAGCAAAGTAAAAAGATGAACAGCAATTTCTGTTTTATGAAATATAATCTCTAGATAAACAGCAGTAGAATTTTACTGCATTTGTCTAAATAGTAAAATATTTCAAGAAGGTTAATTTTACTGAGATAAATTATATAATACCAAGTTTTCACATACAAAGGTGTCAATGGATATTCTAGAATCAAACGAGTGAAAACTTCAGATATTAAATGTATTTAAACAAAACTGCAAGGTCTTATAAGTAAAAGCATATAGAGGTGGAAGGAAGGGATTATTATAGGATTATATGAAATTTGTAAATTTCTTTGAAATTTGAAAATTGTAAAGCACTCTAGAATTTAAAGAATCACCCAAAGACTTTCAGTAGTACATATTCAGCACAGTATACTCAATCTCTACCAACCAAACTATTTGAAGAATAGCTTTGTTGGTTTTATGATTATTTGAGAGTTAATCAGAAAATATTTCCTATTTCAAATATTCTAGGCTAAACCGTTTACATATATATTAACAGATGTGCAGTTAGGAAATATCTTACATAAAATTTAAGATCATTTAGATGAATGAATCTTGGTTTCAAATATTTAAGAAAAGAGACTGACTACAATTGGGAATATCTAGGGAAAAAAACTGAGAAGAAATTATTAGTTTAAAAAGGAGCTGGAATGGCGAGAGGACAGTATTGGCAATGAGAAGAAAAAACGAAACTGAGAGAAAAGTAGAGCAAGGCTTTAAATCTTGTCTACATCTAGTAGACATCTAGATGTCTACTCCATCTAGTCTACATCTAGTAGACATCTAGATGTCTACTCCATCTAGTCTACATCTCTGGGTTGAGAAGAAGGCAGAGAAAAAATTCAAAGTAAGAACGGCTAACAGTATGAATTCTGACAAGAAGTTATACTCTATAATTCTGGATACTGTAAAGTTCTTTTTTCATTAAAACAGCCAATCACTCTGAGAGGTGGGAGGCATTCAGAACTCAGAAAAGTCAGGATCCAATAATTCAACTACTTATAAAAATATCATTTGCAAGAGTACACACAGGGGCTTCCCTGGCAGTGCAGCAGTCACGACTGTATTCCAACAAGGGGGTACAAGTTTGATACCTGACCAGGGATGCAAGACTCCACGCGCCTTGTGGCCAAAAAACCGAAACACAAAACAGAAGCAACACTGCCGCAAGTTCAACAAAGACTTGAAAAAATAGGCTGTATCAAAAACATCTTTACAAATGAAAAAGATTCAACAGAAAAACTCAGAAAATAAGATATAAAAATAATTACTGCAGCACTGATTATAAAAATGAAACACTGGAAATAGCCAAAATAACCCCCAATACAGAAACAAATACCTAAACTATGATACGTTCATATAATGGAATATTATGTGGTCTTTAAAAAGAACATAAATCTACATGTGCTGGAATGTCAATACCTTGAAAACATATTACTGAATTATTTTACAAGTTACAGGAGGGACTTCCTTGGCAGCCTAAAGGTTAAGACTTCACGCATTCAATGCAGGGGGCGCAGGTTGAGCTCCATGTTAGGAGCTAAGATTCCACACGCAGTACCACACAGCTGAAAGATAATTCTGTTGTTGTTGCTGTTTAGTCACTCAGTTGTGTCTGACTCTTTAGCAACCCTGTGCACTGTAGCCTGCCAGGCTCCTCTGTCCATGGGATTTCCCAGGCAAGAACCACTGGAGTGGGTTGCCATTTCCTTCTCAGGGGATCTTCCCAGCTCAGGGATCCAACCTCCATCTCCTGCATTGGCAAGCAGATTCTTTATCACGGAGTCACCAGAGAAGCCAAAAGACTAGAAAAATTACAAAATAAAAGTCACAGGCCAGTAGGCACAATATAATTGCATTTCTATAAAGCAGTTGTTAATATACTTAAACATAAGGGAAAATTTAGCTTCAGTGTAGATATTAGGCCTATGTTGCTTGGTTTCAGCTAGATGCCTACGTATGTATCACTTCAGACATACCTAAAGTGTAGATGATAAATGATTTCATTACCAAATATATTAACATCACAAACAATCAATATGACAATATCAGTAATAAGATTAAGGGAAGTCATTTATGCAAATCTATAGTTTATTCCAGTAATCATATACAGATGTGAGAGCTGGACCATCAAGAAGGCTAAAGAAGGCTAAAGAAATAATGTTTTCAAACCGTGGTGCTGGAGAAGACTCTTGAGAGTCCCTTAGACTGCAAGGAGATCAAACCAGTCAATCCTACATGAAATCAATCCTGAATATTCATTGGAAGGACTGATGCTGAAGCTACAATACTCTGGCCACCTGATGCGAAAGCCAACTCATTGGAAAAGACTCTGATGCTGAGAAAGACAGAGGGCAGGAGGAGAAAGGGAGAGAGAAGAGGAGATGTTTCAGTGGCATCACAGATTCAATGGACATGACTCTGAGCAAACTCCAGGAGCTAGAGAAAGACAGGGAAGCCTGGCATGCTACAGTCCATGAGGTCGCAAAGAGTCGGACACAACTGAGCGACTGAACAACAAATATGTACGTTCAAATACAGTTTTGGAGTAAAAATCTTTTATGTGCTTTATATGTTGTAAGTCTTCAGATAATTGAGGATAGAATAAATACAAAAATAATTAGCTATTATGAAAGCTGTTATTTTTATATACAAAAATAATTGAGAAGTAAAATAGCTAAAGTAATAGGAAAATGGACTGTCAGTAATACGAATTTTTTTTTTAGTATTAGCTAGATATACTACTGTAGGAAGGATGTTACATTCTTTAAAAAAAAAAAAAAAACAACAAGAGTTACAAGTAGGATGATGGCTTGTGATAACTGAATTCAAATAAATGGTTATTGCCCTCTGCCTCACACTCTGCCACCAAAAAATCTCAAGGGACAGGATAAACTACAATGAGCAAAGGAGAAGGTTATGACCAAGTGCCTTCTAATCATTGAGAATCCTCTCAATTCAGCTGTGTACAGTACTAAATATCACTCTTGTTTTACTTTTGTACTTTTTAAGACAAAAGAGACTAAAAATACTAAATGGTCAAATTATCAAATTTTACATAAGTACATTTTTCAGAGTGCACACATTTTATTAATAGTAGAGTTTCACTATGTATAAATAATATTAAAATAAAGAACAGTAGAAGATTGAGACTTCTCTGGTGGTCTAGCAGTTAAGAATCTGCCTTCCAGCACAGGGGACTCGGGCCCGATGCCTGGTCAGGGAACTCAGATCCCACAGGCCACAAGACGACTAAACCTCAGAGCCACAACTACAACGCCCACACACGCTGGAGCCCGAGCGCCCCCCAGTCAGACAGAAGCCTGTGCACCACAGGAGTCTACACACCACAGCCAAGGAGGAAGCTGAACAGTCTATGAAGATCTACAAGATCTAGAACTAACACCAAAAAAAGATGTCCTTCTTGTCACAGGGGACTAGAATGCAAAAGTAGGAGGTCAAGAGATACCTGGAGTAACAGGCAAGTTGGCCTTGGAGTACAGAATGAAGCAGGGCAAAGGCTAACAGAGTGTTCCCAAGAGAACGCACTGGTCACAGAAAACACCCTCTTCCAACAACACAAGAGACAACTCTACATGTGGACATCACCAGATGGTCAACACCGAAATCAGACTGACTATTTTCTTTGCAGCCAAAGATGGAGAAGCTCTATACTGTTAGCAAAAACAAGACCAGGAGCTGACTGTGGCTGAGACCATGAGCTCCTTATTGCAAGATCACAGGAAATAACATATAAAAGCCACTGTACTCTTTAATTGTATTTCTGTTTACTAGCAACAAACATGGGCTTCCCTAGTGGCTCAGCAGTAAAGAATCCACCTGAAATGTGTTTGTTTGATGTGAATTTCATCCCTGGGTAGGGAAGATCCCCTGGAGAAAGAAACAGCAAAGCACTCCGGTATTCTTGCCTGGGAAATCCCACAGAGGAGCCTGGTGGGTGACCATCCATGGAGTTGCTAGAGTTGGACACGACTCAGCAACTAAAACACCACCACCACAGGAATAAACATGTAGACAAGGAAATCAAAAACGTAATACTATTTACAATCATTCAAAAAACTTTGAAATATTTTTAGATGGAAATCAAACAAAACATGTACAAGACTTGGATGCTGACAACAGTAAGTGTAGAAACATACTGTGTTCACAGTATAGGGGTCAATTCTCCCCACACTGATATACAGATTTAACACAACTCCTACCAGAATCTCAGCAAGATTTTTTGCAAATATAGCAAGATTATTCTAAAATTTATATTGAAAAGCAAAGGAACCAGAACAGCAAAAAAAGAAAAAAATCTTGAAAAACAAAGGTGAAGTGGGAGGAATTCGTTCACTCAATTTCAATATTTACACTGCTGCACGATGAGGTACTACCAAAAGGACAGACATAAAAATCAACAGAATGGAAGAGAATCCAGAATTAGACCAGAATTAGACAAAAATATACCAACTGAGTTTCAACAGAGATGCAAATGAAATTCAATGGCGGAATTTCAACAAATAGTGCTGGAGCAATTAGCTATCCATAGACAAACAAATGAACCTTTACCTAAGTATTGTACCTAACACAAAAGCTAACAATACAGACAACAGATTTAAATGTAAAATATAAACCTTTTAGGGGAACACAAAGGTGAAATAGTCAGGACATAGGACTACACAGAGTTCTTTCTTAGATCTGACATCAAAAGCAAGACACATAAAAGGAAAACTGATAAACTGGGCTTTATCAAAACTAGAAACTTTTACACTTCCAAAAGATCCTTTTAAGGGGATGAAATAATCTACAGACTAGAAGAAAATATTTACAAACCAGTTATCTCATGAAGGAATAATATCTAAAAACCACTCAAAACTCAACAACAACAAGAAAATCTAATTAGAATACTAGAACCAAAAATCCAATTATCAAAAGACAAGAAACAGAAATTTCACTAAATAGGATATACAGATGAACATGAAAAGACGTCCATTAATGAGATAGCATTTCACATACATCATGATGGCAAAAATAAAAAATAGTGACAACATCAATTGCTGACAGGGGTGTGGAGAAACTGAATCACTCATACACTGCTTACTCACATGTAAGATTACTCAGTCACTGTCAAAAAGTCTGGCACTTTCTTAAAGAGAAAAAATTAAATATGCAACAACCATATGATGTAGCAAATGCACTCCTGGCATATTTCCCAGAGAAATGAAAACTTACATTATGTTCATACAAAAATCTGTACACAAATGTTTATTCAGGTTTATTCATTTGTTGCCTTAGTCAACAGAGCCAAAAAAACAAGGAAACGAATTAGATGTTCTTCAATACATAAATGGTTAAACAAACTAGTATAGTCATACAATGGAATACTACTCAAAAATTAAAAAAAATACTAACACACAAAACGATCTATTATAGATGAATCTCCAGAGAATTGTTCTGCCTAAAACAGAACAAAACAAAAGGTTACATAGTATATGATCCCATTTATATAAAATTCTTAAGCTGGTAAACTGTAAGAACTGGAGAACAGACCGGCTGTTGGTAGGGGTTAAGCAGGGGTGCAGCAAGGATCAATGTAAATGTGAATACAAAAGAGCAGGATCAGGGAGCCTTACGTGATGGAAATCTTCTGTATCTTGATTCTATCAATGTCAATACTGTATTACAGTTTTCTAAGATTTTCCAATCAGGGTAAACTGAATATACGGTATAAGGAATCTCTCTGTAGTCGAATCTATAATTATCTTGAAATAAAGTTTAATTTTAAAAAATAAGCAACTATATGTGAGGTGTAATAAAAAGCAGAGACATCAATTTGCTGACAAAGGTTTGTATAGTCAAAGCCATGGTTTTTCCAGTAGTCATGTATGGATGTGAGAGTTGGACCATAAAGAAGGCTGAGTGATGAAGAATTGATGCTTTTGAATTGTGATGCTTGAGAAGACTCTTGAGAGTCCCTTGGACTGCAAAGAGATCCAACCAGTCCATCCTAAAGCAAATCAATCCTGAATATACATTGGAAGGACTGATGCCGAGGCTGAAGCTTCAATAATTTGGCCCCCTGATGTGAAGAGCTGACTCTCTGGAAAAGACCTTGATGCTAGCAAAGACTGAAGGCAAAAGAAGGGGGTGGCAAAGGATGAGATAGTAAGATAGCATCACCAACTCAATGGACATGAATTTGAGCAAATTTTTGAAGACAGTAGAGGACAGAAGAGACTGCTGTGCTGCAGTCCATGGGGCCACAAAGAGTCACACATGACTTAGTGACTTAACAATAAACAACAACAAATGTGAGGTGTAACTTTGTCATAGATTAACTGTCTCACTGATTATTTACCAGTAAAAAGAAAAACGTATTAACTTAGAGGAACCCCTCATTGGCACAAATGAGAGCCAAATTAAAGGGCATTCAAGAAAGTCCCTTAAGTACAAACTCCAAAGTCACCTCAAGATACACAGTGCCAATTTCTTTAACTCTCCCTACTTCCCTACTCCAGTCAAAGAAAAAAAATGTTGATAAAATATTTAATTACTTGTACTATAACTAAAAAAGGCCTGCCATATAATATACCAAAAAATGATTAATCATATATTGATATCACACATTTGATCTATTTGATCTAAGTCCATATCCTACAGACTTAGATCAAATACTTGCATTATAGAATAAATATGCAAATTCAAACCTTCAAACAGGAAATGAAATTTTCTTAATCCATTACATAACTTCAAATTCATACGTGCACTGAAGGTTAACAAATCATTTAAACCTTCATACACAGAACCTTTTTAAATTTGCATTTATCTACAGTAAATATTGCCATGTTCTTTAACAGCTTGCTAGTTCAATCTAGCAAACTAGTGATTTACAGCAATGACATATTTTAAAAATCAGAAATATGTCACTGTGTGACAACCAGTCACAAGTTCACTAGACTTACATTACTTAGAGTCAAAACATTATAGGATATAAAAATGACAGCAAAATGTCATACAGTCTCTAATCAAATCAATTACTTTAGTATCTGAGTTTGATTTTATGTTTATAACTGTTTAAAACTACAGCATCACAGGCATTTTAAGATTTCTTGTAACTTTAACAGACTAGTTCTATCACCACTGTCTCAATGTTTTCAAACTGTTTTAAAATATGCTGTTAAGTTTCATAGTTCATAATTTGAAGACTCCACAAATACTATTTTGAGGAATAGCAAAATTTAGAATACATAGAAGAAAGCTCTGTATTAACTTTTATCCACAAAAGATGGATTTTTACAATCTTTTAATAATTTGACACTAATATTCTTAAGTAGGAAGATTTATCACTTGTGAAAAAAGCTTTAACAATAGACGAATAAACTGGAAACAACCTAAATAAATGTCCACTGTAATAGACATCTATAGTTTCTGTCTGCACTGCACTCACTCTTCATTTAATTTCCTTCCATTCACAGCATTTTCCAGGCAGTAAAGTCACAATACTTCACCCAGGCCATAGAGAAGACACCAGGCTCAGGCCCAGCACATACAGTTCCCCATTCTTCCAGGCACAGTGAGCAATCCAGAGGCAAATATGTGGCCTAAATCAGACCAAGCAAAATAATCAAGATTTTTTTTTTCTTTTTAATTAGGAGCTAAAAAGAAGGTCTTGGCCTTTTGGGTATAAAGTTAGAAAGACAGGAAAATTAGCAGCTTCTAGCAGACATCGTCCCTGCAACGTGTACAGAGAAATCCACAATGAATGGAGAAAGAATGTCCTGGTGGCATCAACCTCCTAGTTCTAGCACCGGGTCCCAGAACTCTCCCAGTTTTCACAGCTTCATTCAATGAAGACAGACCAATCAATCCCCCTTATACTTCAGCTGCTTTGATATAAGCTTCTATCTCTACAACCAAAAAATGTCCACACTAATTTCAAAAAGAAGAAACTAGTTGAACTAGGTATGAACTATAAAGTATGAACTATGGATGGGCTAGTTCATCTTCAATGGAATATAATGCAGCCATTTTTTTAAATGAAGTATTTTCATTCAAATTTCCCTACTGACAGACGATCTAATATACTTAGATATTAATGCCTTTTTATTTTAAAAAAAATCACTTTGTTAAACCCCTATTCTATCTAAAATAAATTTCATACACAGTATTTCATCATTTCTTTAAAAAAGAACCTCAAAAATCAAAATGTGTCTTACAATCAATGACATCATAAATTATAACTGCCAGGTTTTTACCTTAATGTTGAATAAAATAATGGGAAATGTTTCAACTAATGGTATCTTAGATTTGATAAAATACAATAGATAATAAGACTGAGCAAGAAACAATAAAAAACTACACAGTAACCTTAGCAAAATAAAGGAGAAACAAAAATAATTTAAAATATATTTTTAATATACAAACCTTTGTTAATGACCACCTAAATAAAGAATCTACATAAATCTCTATGACAAAACCAAAGCACACAGATTAAAAAGTGCGTTGGATACTCATACTCTATTGTACTCCAACTACACATGATTTTAAATTCTTGATAAACTTCCAAACAAAACAAAGTATGAACAGAAAATCAATAAGGAAACACTGGACCTGAATTACACTTACAGACAAAACAGACCTAACAAATAAATACACAACACTGCAACCAACAGCAGCAGAGTAAATATTCTCAAGGGCACATGGAATATTCTCTAGGACAGACCACGTGTCAGGCCACAAAACAAGTCTTAACAAATTTAAGAGGTCAGGAAGATTCCCTGGAGAAGGAAATGGCAACCCACTCCAGTATTTTTGCCTGGAGAATCCTATGGAGAGAGGAGCCTGGTAGGCTACAGTCTACCGGGTCGCAAAGAATCAGACACGACTGAGCAACTTCACTCACAAACCGTATAAAGTATATTTTCCAACCACAATGGTATGAAACTACGAATCAAGAATGGGTACAAAACTGCAAAATTCAAAAATACACAGAGAGAGAGAGCACTACACAACTGAACAACCAATGGGTCAAAGAAGAAAAAGAGAAAAAAATAAGACAAACAAAAACGGAAATGTAACATACTAAAACTTATGTGATGTATCAAAAGCAGTTATTAGAAGGAAATTTATAGCAATAAAATGTGTTTAAGAAAAACTGAAACATCTCAAATGAGAAAATCTAATTTTATACCTCAAAGAGCTAGAGTGAAAAGCCCAAAATTAGTAGAAAAAAGGAAAAAGTAAAGAGCAGAGCAGAAAAGAAAATATACATTAGAAAGATAACAGAAAAGATCAATGAAACTAACAGCTGGTATTCTGAAAATATAAAATTGACAAAACTTTAGCTTGACTTAGGAAAAAAGTTAAAACTCAAATAAATAAAATCTGAACTGAAATAAGAGAGACACTGCAACTGGTTACACAGAAATAAAGGATGATAAGAACCACTATGTAATTTAAAAAAAATTTTTAAACTACTATGACTTACTATATGCCCACAGGAAAACCTGGAAGAAATGGATAATTCTTAGAAACCTTCAACCTACCAAGACTGAATCATGAAGAATAGAAAATTTAAACATACTCATGAGTAAGGAGATCAAATCAGTATCAAAAATCTCCCAACAAACAAAAACCCAGGACCAGATGGCCTCATTGAGGAATTCTACCAAATACTGAAGAATTAATACCAGTATTTCTCAAACTCATCCCCAAAACTGCAGAGGTATGATTACTTCCAAATCCATTTTATACGGCCACCACTACACTGATACCAAAGACAGACATGGACACTACAAAAAAAGAAAATTTCTGGTGAGTATTCCTCTTGAAAAGACCCTGAGGCTGGGAAAGACTGAGGGCAGGAGGAGGAGACGACAGAGGATAAGATGGTTGGATGGCATCACTGACTCAATGGACATGAGTTTGGGTAATCTCTGGGAGTTGGTGATGGACAGGCAGGCCTGGTGTGCTGCGGTTCATGGGGTCACAAAGAGTCAGACACGACTGAGCAACTAAACTGAACTGATTCCTCAGGAACACAGATACGAAAATCCCTAACAAGACTAGCAATCTGAAGTCAACAGTACTTTAAAAGGACTATGCATCATGATTACATCAGATTTATACCTGGGATGCAAACCATTGAACACCACATTTACAAAATGAAGGGAAAAAAAGTATGATCATCTCAATAGATACAGGAAAAAGTATCTGACAAAATTCTACATCCTTTCATGATAAAAATTCAAAAAATTAGATATAAAAGGAAAGTACCTCAACATAACAAAACCCATACAAGCCAAAACCATTTAGCTAGGATCATACTCAATGGTGAAAAGCTGAAAACTTTTCCTTTAAGATCAGGAAGAAGATAAGTGTCTCCTCTCACCACCACAGTCAACATAATTACTAGAGGCTTAGGCTAGGATAATTCAGCAAGGAAAAGAAATAAAAAGCATCCAAATTGGAAAGAATGAAATAAAAGTATCTCCCTCTGTAGACGATGTGATCCTATAGAAGACTGAAAACCACCACCACCAAACACCTAAACTAAATGAACTCAATAAAGTTGCAGTATAAAAGTGACATTAAAAAATTCAACTGCACATCTATATACTAACAATGAAGTACCTAAAAAAAAAATTAGGAAAATAATCCCATTTATAATAGTAAATGAAAGAATAAAATATTTAGGAATAAACTGAATCCAAAAGATGAAAGATTGATAATTGATACACTGAACACTGTAAGACCAAGGTCATACTGATGACAAAAACTGCAGAAGATGCAAATAAATGGAAAGGTATTCCATGTTCACAGACTGGAAGAATATTGTTAAAATGTTCAGTCTACTCAAAGCAAAGTACAGATGCAATGCATTTCCTATCAATGGCATTTTTCATAAAAATAGAAAAACATAATCTTAAAACTCAAACGGAACCACAAAAATAGCCATAGCAATCTTGAGAAAGAAGAACCAAGCTTGAGGCGTTGACACTTACTGACTTCAAACTACATCTCAAAGCTATAGTAATCAAAACCATATGATACTAATGTTTTAAAAGACACATAAACCAATGGAACAAAACAGCCCACAAACAAATCCATACAGATGTGATCAACTTATCTTCAACAAAGACACCAAGACAGCACAGTCTCTTCGACAAACAGTGTTGGGAGAACTGGACATCCACATGCTGAAACCAGACTCTAAGCTTACACTAAACACAAAAATCAATTCAAAGTGGATTTAAGACTCAAATCTTAAGATCTGAAACCAAAAAACTCCTAGAAGAAAACCTAGGTTAAAAGCTCTAGATCTCAGCAATGGTATTTTGGACTTAACAACAAAAGCACAGGCAACAAAAGCAAAAATAAACAAGAAGGACATATCAACTAAAACATTTCCAGACAGAGACAGTAACAATAAACAAAATAAAAAGACAACCTACAGAATGGGAGAAAATATTTGCAAAGTATAAAGCAGACAAGAGACTGATTTCCAAGATACATAAGGAACACCTGCAACACAAGGTAAAAACTAATAATCCAATTAAGAAATCTGCTAAAGACTTGATAGATATTTCCACAAAGAAGACATACAAATGACCAACAGTTATATGAGAAGATGCTCAACCTCACTAACCATCAGGGAAATTTGAATCAAAACTACAAAGAGGGACTCCCCTAGTGGTCCAGTAGTTAAGACTCCATGCTTCCACTGCAGGAGGCACAGGTTTGATCCCTAGTCAGGGAACTAAGATCCAACATGCAGTGCAATGCAGTAAAAAATTTAAAAAATCTTTAAAAACTACAAAGAGACATCACCTCATGTGTAAAAGGATATCTATTACCCAAAAAAACAAGTACTGTCAAGGATGTAGACAAACTGGAATCGTTGTACACTGTGGACAGAAATGAAAAATGGTGGAGCCACTATGGAAAACAATAAGGAAATTCTTCAAAAAAGTTAAATGGAATTACATATGAGCTAGCAATCTCACTTCTAAGTATTTATTCAAAAGAACTGAAATCGGGAGCTAGAAGAGATACTAGCACTTCAAAGTTCAACACAGCACTATTCAAACAGCCATGACATGGAAAGAATCTAAATGTCCATATACAGATGAATGGATAAAGAAAATACAGTATATAAGTACAATGGAGTATTATTCAGCCTATTATAAAAAGAAGGAAATCCTGCAACATGGATGAATCTTGAGGACATTACGCTAAGTGCAATAAGCTAGTCAGAGAAGACAAATACTGCCTGATTTCACTTACATGAAGTATCTAAAACAGTAAAAGTAAGAATCAGGGAGAAGCATGGTGGTTGTCAGGGGCTAGGGAAAGGGGGAAACGGGCAGCCACTGGTCAATGAGAATAAAGGCTCAGTTACCAACAGGGATCAGTTCCAGCGGTCTACTGTACAACTTTATGCCTGTAGTTAATATTACTACATCTGACACTTAAAAAAGGCTAGCTCTCACGTGAAGAGTTTTAACCATAATGAAAAAAAAGAGATTAAAGCAAGGAAATAACTACACATTAACATATTCCTGTAAGACCACTTTTTTCAATTCTGCATGTATATGACTTGGAAATACACTTTTCAAAAGATATCAAACATACAAATATTTTATATTTGTTTATAAAAACCTATAGAAAATTTGGAAGGAGATACAAGATGATAATAATAGTTATTTCTCAGGTTTTCCTTGGAGTGACTGACTTAATTTTGACCGAGAGAGGATCTGGCGGGGATAAGCTGTTGGAAACGTGGGGCACAGAGCTGGCAGTGAAATAAGCCAGTATACGGACTTTTAGGAACTGTCCATGTATGACCTACATAAAGTGCTAAACAAAAACAAAAAATGTTATGTATTTGATAGCCAATAAAACCCTAGAAAAATATCAAAATACCATTCCACAGATCACTAAGCCTAGATTAGATACTACAACCAACTAACATCTTACTATCAATAAAAATAGTCTTTAATACACGACCCATCTTCATTCTCTTTTTCATCTTGGTAGTATGTGGGATGTTTTACCCTCAAAGAACAGAAAATGCAAACTGGAGGTTGTGGAGGAATGTGGATAGAGAAGGAGAATTTAATGAATCAGCTATTTAAAAATAAATGCATTAAAAGCAAAATATCCAAATGGTATTTCTGTGTCTTATTCTCAAAAGTGCTAATTAACTAAGCCTTGGATCTCCTTGGTGGTACAGTGTTTAAGAACCCACCTGCCAATGCAGGGGACACGGTTCGCTCCCTGGTCCGAGAGGATCCCACATACCTCGGGGCGACTAAGCCCAAGGACTTAGATCTAGAGGCTGTGCGTTCTAGAGCCCGCGCTCTAGAGCCGCCACAAGAGGAGCCGGCGCAGTGAGAAGAGCAGGGACGCAGCACAGAGCAGCCCCCGCTCAGGCAGCGGAGGAAGCCCACGCGGCAAAGCCAAGACCCAGCACGGCCCCTTCCTGCTCTTATGTCGGTATTCATTCGTAAGTGTACAAACTGCCTAAACGCTAAACCAGGAGTCTCCTACAGCTTAACACATTATAGAACCAGAAAGGTAAGCAGTGCCAAAAGTAGAAATATTTAACAGAATTAACAGATACTCCCAAACAAAAGCACATTAAAGTCAATGTACCTGTTATTTCCCAAAACATCTATTACTGCACATTGTCTATCAGTATAAACAAACATGTACAAAGAACAAGGTTAAAATTAGACAGCTTTGGCAAGAATTAATATTTAAATGACTTCCACAACATTCTGCCATCAGAAATCTCAGGCTGAAGCTAGAGACAAGCCCACAGCCTTGAAATCCAAACAAGACAGAAACATAAGCCTTCACCTAGCTCTTATTAGCTATTTGAGATCTACTATTCATTTAGTAAACAAAAATATCAACTAAACAGTGATTTTCAATGAAAGTCTAATCTAATTTATATAAACAGGAATTAAAATCAATAAAATATTAACTGCATGAGAAAAATTCTCACTGAAAAATAATGCAATTTAATTCAGGAATTCTAATAACATTATGTCATTACCACCATATCAAGCACTTTAATCACGTAATAATCCCTGCATAAAAGTCACTGTGGCTCTTTACACACAGAGTGAATTTCCTATCACTTGGCCTACCCCCGAAAAATCTAAAAAAGCCTCAGCGTCCATTCTGTCTGCATACAATCTTAGTGATGCAGCCAGTTCAGACTACATTTATAAGAAGAGCAAGCTTTAAAATTCTACTTCCTTATCCTTGTTCAACCTTCAAAGCTCAATTCTCACTTCTGCAAAGGTATATCCAGATGAAACCAAAAAGGAAGTAATGATTCCCCACTCTGACTTGTTAGAACCTGACTAATGCACAGTTCACACTTACTGCTTTGGATTGTTAGTTATCTTAATATGAGTCCTATGACCATAAAGACTGTAAACTCCAGAGAAGGAAAATGTGGAAAGAACCACGTGTCAGGCATTATTCCCAGATTCTAACAACAACCCTATAAAAATGGGAGTATTAATCTCATTTCACAGATACAGAAACTAGATCAGAAAGAGTATATGGCTTGCCCAACATCACAAGCCTAAGAAGGGACAGAGTTAGGAATCACACTGAAATCCATTTGATTCCATCCAGGATACTATCTCTCAAAAAAAAAAAAAAAGAAATTCAAAACTGTTAAAAAGCTCTACAATATATAGCATATCTTTAAGTGTGTTCACTTATTCACCTATTTTACTTTTGCAGCAGCCCTTAGAGGTGATGTATTTATTCATAAATACTATGTATTTATTCATAAGTACTAACACCTTTCTCTGGCAAATATGCTTTCATGTCCCCCTTCCTCTGGTTCTTCGGAGGAACTCTTTCCTGACTTCATAAAGTCCTGAGAGGGATGTCAATCCTGCTGCCCAGTTTCACACAGTGGTCTGGAACACAGGTTAGGCAATCAAAATATTACATGCTATCAGATACAGGGATTGTTTCAGTGGTGAGGCCATAATGTAAGTCAGGCCAGACTCTTTCAGGGCTTTGATCCTCTTCACGATGTTGTCTCTATGCAGTTCTTTCTACCCCATGCAGCCCACGTTTACTTTCTCCAACTCAATACAACACAAATTTAATAAAAGTTCAATAATTCCAAAAGGGATAGTTGGGACAAGAGTAAAAATGTAGAAATAGATTCTGTTCCTCAGGTCTTACTAAAATATATATTCAAAAAATAAAGGCCACGACTTCCCTGGTGGTCCAGTGGATAGGAACGCACCTGCCAATGTGGGGATACAGGTTCAATCCCTCGTCTGGAAGATTCCACACGCTGCAGGCCAACTAAGACTGCACACCACAACTGCTGAGCCTGTGCTTCAGAGCTCGGAGCCACAACCACCGAGCCCACACCCCGCAACTCCTGCAGCCGCCAAGCTCTGAGGCCCGCGAGCCACAACTAACCAGCCCTTGCTTGTCCACAGCCACTGGAGCCTGTGCTCTAGAGGAGAAGCTGCCCCGAGGAGGAGACTGCGCGCTAACAGAGAAGGCCCTGCCTGCCGCAACTGTGCTGCCTGCACACGGCAACAGGACCCAGCAAACCGACAAAGCTAAGAAATAAATAAAGTATTAAAGATAAAAAAAATAAAGGTCAGAAAACTGGCAGAGTGCTTTCGGCTTAGAGAACCTAGAACACAAAACATCATTCTCTTTCTAATCACAAGATATACTGAAATTTACTTAGCAAACAGTTGGAGCAAGTGGAAAAAGTAAGAGCTCTAAATCTCATCTATGTTTTACAAGGATTACTACTGGTTTAGTCCTAAGATGAATGGAAAAAGAATTTACAAGTTATAGACTCACAAACTTGGAAAACTTATGGTTATCAGCAGGGAAGGGAGGAGGCAGTTTCAGACTGACATGTACGCACGGCCATTTTTATTAAAAAAAAAACAGATAACCAACAAGGGCCTACTGTATACCACAGGGACTTCTGCTCCATATTCTGTAATAACCTAAATGGGAAAAGAATTTTTAAAAAGAATAGATACTTGTATACGTGTAACTGAATCACTTTGCTGTAACCTGAAACTAACACACTGCCAATCAACTATGCTCCAATATAAAATAAATATATTTTTTAAATGGAGATGCATCAAAGGTATCATTCATTTGAAGACTTACAGCAAACCATCATATAATATTAGCCAACAAACCAACTAAGGAAGAAATATATAAATATGATTAGACTAAGATGAATAACAGATTTATACCATACTGGCATAATGTACCTCCATACCATAATAATTTAGAAACTTAGAAGTTTATAGAACAATATATTTATAGATTCTCTTATAAACATTTTACAAAACATCAAAACTATCAAAATGAGACAAATAAGCACCATCTCATGGGCATTTGAAGTAATATAAAATCAGCCCTTGCAATGGCTTTCAAAAGTCAGGCTACTTAGTAAAAGCCTGACAGTAAATCTTGGAAAATATCAAATTTTGAACATATATGTCAAAAAGCCAATGGTTTAAATAAACAGGAATAATAGTTAAGTCAGTATTCAAATAGTTTCAACAAATAAAAACTAAATAATGATTCTCAATGACAAATATAAAACAAACATTATAGAAGAGCTGAACACAAGCAAAAAAACTGGTGGAAAACAAAAAAAAACAAAACATCAGGATTAAATAAGACAAACCAGGGGTTTGGATAGGTTTAGCCAACTCTGTAGGGTTTCCCTGATGGCTCAGTGGTAAAAAACCCACCTGCCAAGCAAAAGACCCAAGTTTGATCCCTGGAGGGGGAAGATTCCTGAAGGAAGGAAATGGCAGCCCAGTCCAGTATTCATTCTTGCCTGGGAAATCCCACGGACAGAGAAGCCTGGCAGGCTACAGTCCATGCAGTCGCAAAAGACTCAGACATGACTAAGTGGCTAAACAGCAACAACTCTGTAAAGAAACTTAAACTGACCCTTCCTTGCAGCCACTAACTATTTTAAAAAACGTCAGAAGAGATGCTTTTTTTAAAAATGTGAAACTTCTTTTTCTTTTTAAGTGTGAAACTTCTTCAAGAAACTTCTAATGTTGTGCGTTTAATATACAGGAGTTTCCCAAAGAAAAACAAGCACTTTAAAGCAATTTTTGCTATGTTTCTCTGATCCGCTTATGTAAAATATAAGTTCATTTTCCAAAAGCAATCAAATAGAATATACTAACTTGACCACCTGACACCAAACAATGTAATTATTTCCTATCTGAAATTTCATCCAAAAGCAATATACACTCACTGAAGCACTTCAGTATCAAATTCTGCCTTAGTTCAGATTACATGGACTCACTTTCTGTAAGTTAATAGTTTGATCAAGTATCTTCTTATAGTGTTAAAAGGATGGACAAACTTACAGGACAAAAGTTATAATTTTTAAAAATGTATCAATAATTGGTCTTATCAACTTTAATCTTTTTGTTCTACATTACGATTTCAAAAGAAGCAAAATGTATAAATCAATACTTTTTAAAACAAAGAATAAGAACCTGTAATAATTCTCTTCTCACAACTATGTGATGATACTTAAGATGAAAAGATGTCTGAATGAAAACTTCTGTATATTTTTACCAAGTAAAAAAGCTATTAATCAATTCCCTTTAAAGAAACAAACACATTATTCTGAAATATGTAAAACAAAGGGAAAGAATCAAGCATTTACCCTGGTTTTTTTTTTTTTTTCCTTTTGGAATAGAAGTTCATTACAAAAAATTCCAGCTAATGAATGTGGAAATGACAAATTTAGACCACCAACATTTGGAACCACTGATGAAATAATGGATTTAAGTAATAGTTACTAATGACTACTAAAGCCATTCAGTTAAAAAAGTAAAAAGTTCAAGGGAATTTGAAAATAGAGTTAACAATATCTGCTGCTGCTGCTAAGTCACTTCAGTCATGTCTGACTCTGTGCGACCCCAGAGACGGCAGGCCTCCACTGAATCCGCAATCTCATGCTCATCAATCTTACCATCACAGAAAGAGAAATGTTAGACTTTTAGCACTTCTTAATGGGCTGCTTCTATAAAGAATTCTCATTACAAAAACAAAACAAAACTGAATCTAATCAAGCCTTGACCAGTTTACAAAAATAATCCCATCTGTGGAAAAGTCTACAGGAAAAAAAAAAAAAAAAGACCCAATTCTATTGAAAAAAGAAAAATAAGACAGCAAGAGAACACGGAGGTGAGGGCAACCAACAGATTGAAAAATATTTGAGAGACACATACATCAAATGAAGTGTACACATTATTTGGTTCATGATTCAAATAAACCAACCATATTTAAAACAAAACACTGATAAAACATGAGGAAATTTTGAACTCAGAATACTTGGTGAATTGCTCTAAGAATGAAAATGATGCTGTGGTATGACTCACTTTTTAAAAGTCTTTATCTTTTAAAGAAACACACTTAAGTATTTACAAAGTAAAAGAAGAAGGTGAAACTCACATTACTCAGATTGAGCATTATGTGCCCTTATATTATCTAACATTTTTAAGTTAACATAAAAAATATTGTGCTTGAAAATATTAACATTAACGGAAGTTATCTTTACATCTACATCATACAATCCTCCAAAAGAGAAGTTAAAACTTCATTATCAAAAATGAGAGCACTAACTGCATTTACCCTGCCCACACTGAAATATGACAGCTTAAATAGCTCTAAAATAAAAATTAACCAGAAATGCTTTTCAGTATCAGCAAAAAGAAAAGTTTAGAAGAGCAGAATGCAAGTATGGATCACTGCAAATGAATCTGTTAACCAGCAAAAATCAAGTAGCAACAAAGCACAAGATCAAATATTAACACAAGATGCACACATTGATTTGAGATAATCTTCATGTTTCATGAGCAGAATTAACGATATATAAAAGTACTTAAAAAAACTCATAGAACCAAAAACGTATTATTCATAGGGGGGGAAAAAAGGCATAAAAATATCTTAAATACCAAACAAAAAAAATTGAAAACAGACCATTCTTTAATCACTTCTGTTCTTTGCATCTACCTGAATGGAGTGGATGATACAAAAAGACATCTGAATATAAGCATACTGTATATATGTATGCAATGGTACAGTAAAGCTGATATACCATCATGAGATTATATATTAAAACAAGCATTCTGGAATGAAATTCTGCCCTTCCCTGGTGGCTCAGACAGTGAAGAATCTGTCTACAACGCAGGAGACCTGGGTTCGATCCCTGGGTCAGGAAACTCCCCTGGAGAAGAGAATGGCAACCCACTCCAGTATTCGTGCCTGGAGAATCCCATGGACAGACGAGCCTGGCGGGCTACAGTCCACGGGCTCACAAAGAATCAGACACTACTGAGTGACTAACACTCACAAACATTCTGGAACAAAATACATTTATAAAAGTCTCAAAAGCCTTAAAGAAAAATTCATATCATTTTACCCAGCAATTAGACTTAAAGAAATCTATCCCAATAAACCAAAATAATTAAATTACTTTATACACACTTGTTAAGTTACAATATTATTTATACAAATAGCAACAAACTAACTGGTGGTTAGTCATTAAGTCATGTCCAACTCTTGCGACCCCATGGACTGCAGCCTGGCAGGCTCCGCTGTCCATGGAATTCTCCAGGCAAGAAGACTGCAGTGGGTTGCCATTCCCTTCTCCAATCTAACTGGTGGTGGCACTGTAATGTGTCAACTTGGCTAGACCGAGCGACACTCCCCAAAACTCCAGTCCCTGTTCAGCTAGCTGGGTAACCACAGAAAGAGATTCTTATGGGAAATCTGGAGGCTGGAATCGAGGTAACAGCCATTTTGGAGCTCACACGCACTTTCACTTATCTGATAGCTCCTCTCCAGAGTGGATACAGTGGCTGGGCCTACCACTGCCCCACCTTCCCCTTCCTACACTTCTGGACCAGATGTATGTGTCAGGCTTCAGGGCAAAGGAACCCGAATTCTGCAAGACACTCACACCAACAAGGTCAGAGGCAACAAGACAGACCTGCCACGGGTCTCAGTCTGTCCTTGAGGGCTCCATCTCAGACTTGCGGGCTCCAGCTTACCCTCGGTCTCCTCCACTTTACTTTCATCTTCTCGTGCTGACCACTTGCCTCATGAACTTCAAACTCCAGAATCAGACAAAGACAAGAGCCTTACTTAAACTAGAGAGCTTAACTGACTCCTACAATTAGGTACAGTCAAACCTCCTTAACAAATCTACATCTAGAATCTAGAAAATATTTATAGGTAAGGCTTTGTCCAAAGGAGTGAAACCCAAGGAGATTCACGGAAACTCACAAAGCTCTTAAAAGAGGTATATATGCAGGAACACCACCAGCTTGGACTAAGGAAGCTAGAGACAGGCCAGTGTGAGGGCAGAGAGGTCTCTGGACTCTCAGAATTTTACTGGCAGGAGGCAAGTTGAGGCTTCTGCTCAGCTATAAAGATACACTATCTTTCTGGAAAAGGGAACATGATTCAGATGGGAGAACAAAGAACCTAGAGAGCAAATCAACAGCCCTGGAAGATTATTTCCAGTTTGAGGGAATTTTCCACACTTGTCTGAATTTCAGTACTCAGACTAGTGGCTCCCTTGTGCATTCCCCTCTGCTTTTTTTTTTAATTTGTTTTATTCCTTTATTTGCATATCACCCCTCTGCTTTTTAAACATGAACGTATGACACAGTTATTCAGAATAGTTCACCATCATATGTTAGAGGGGGAGCAGATAACTTGTCTCTAGTTTTACAAGTTTACAGAGCTAAAGGAACTGTCCACAGAAAGTGTTACTTAAGAAACTGCTCCTAAGGAGTCTTACCCATACTAGGACTAGATGCTGAGATTCTGGAACTTGCTGAGGCACTGTAGTGGTATGAAATTTCATGTATTTTTGTTAGGCATAAATATTTGGGGTTAATTTGATATGCAGCACAAATTTACCTAATAAGTTGTTACAGTAAAAAAGAAAATGGGAAAACACAAATCCCATTGGCTATGACAGAGTAAGCAATACTGGATTTAACCTCTCACCAAAAACAACAGAAAACTAAATAAAGTATAGTTAAGCAACTATTTCCAGACACCAGACAGGCAGAATCAGCCTGTGATCCCTGAGAGAAATGAGCAAAGTAAGATTTCTGCCAACTTTGTGCCTAGAGGCACTTTTTAAACTATTAAATGGGGAAAGAGAACCCAAGCAGAGAACAAGTTTCAAAGAGTTGAAAAATGATGACACCTTTTTTTTTTTTTTAACTGCCCTAAGGAGACCGTCTCAAGGGCTGAAGACACACAAATCAGAATTCAGGTAGACTGAGGCAGCCAAAATCCAAGGAGTAGGGGACCAGAGGAGAAGACTACCTGAGAGATTGCTTCAGAAATCTACGTAGTGGTCCCTTTGGGCTTACGGATGAATACTGCGCTGCACAAGCCTAGTGTGAGACTCAGAACACCACCAGGAGAACAACTCCCGTAAACTAACAACTCTAACACATCACACAGGGCTGGGGGGGAGTCTGAATTCTGATCAGAGCAGAAAGACCTTGAAGAGCCACGACTTTGAGAGCAATCCCAAAAGGATCAAGACTTAGAATATAGCTAAACTATTCTTAGAGTAAAGGCTACTTTATATACATACCACAGCAACATTTGCTGACAAAGGTCCGTCTAGTCAAAGTTATGGTTTTTCCAGTAGTCGTGTATGGATGTGAGAGTTGGACCATAAAGAAAGCTGAGCGCCGAAGAATTGATGCTTTTGAACTATGGTGTTGGAGAAGACTCTTGAGAGTTCCCTGGACTGCAAGGAGGTCCAATCAGTTAATCCTAAAGGAAATCAACCCTGAATATTCATTGGAAGGACTGATACTGAAGTGAAAATTCCAACACTTTGGCCACCTGATGCAAAGAACTGACTCACTGGAAAAGACCCTGATGCTGGGAAAGATTGAAGGCAGGAGGAAAAGGGGATGACAGAGGATGAGATGGTTGGATGGCATCACCGACTGGATGGACATGAGTTTGAGCAAGCTCTGGGAGTTGGTGATGGACAGGGAGGCCTGGCGTGCTGCAGTCCACGGGGTCGCAACGAGTCAGACACGACTGAGCGACTGAACTGAAATGAATATTTAAAAAACAAGTCTTAGGAATTCCTTCACAGTCCAGTGCTTGGGATTACAAGCTTTCACTGTCCAGGCCTGAGTTCGATCCCTAATTGGGGAACTAGGATCCCACCAAAACATATATTTTTTTAATTAATTAGAAATAATAAAAATTAAAAGCAAGCCTTGACCCTACCCTGAGGGAGTTGCACAGCAGAGTAATGGAAGGTGAAGCTAAAATACTGATGGAAACCATGTCTTTTAAGCCAGAGAAACTGGGAGAGGCTGCAGACGGTGCAGGAGGCACAGAGAGGAGAAAGCCTGTTGGGAGTCCACACGGGTCTCAGACTCAGCCCTGAGCCATGCACATGACAGACTGAAGCCAGCAAAGCAAAGGCTCTGAGAATCTAACCGATCAGGTCTCAGGCTAACTCCTGGGTGGCACAAGTACAAGAGAGACAGAGCCAAAGAAGCAAAAGTCCTGAAAACTGAACTGATACTGAAATCATCACGCACAGAAAGCAAGACAAAACCCATGATCTGATGAGAACCAGGTTGATTACGTGCTAAAACAAAAAATCAGCTTCTCCAAGGAATACAACAGAACTCAAGATCTACCAACAGAACATCATAAAATTTTAAATCAATTCAAAATTACTTAACAAACAAGAACCAGGCAAATGTGGTGAAATTCAAGAAAAATGACCATAAACAGATGCCCACAAGATGACTCAGCTGTTGGAATTCTCAAAGATTTTAAAGCAGCTGTCATAAATAATCTTCCCAAAGTAAAGACAAAGGTAACGAAGTGAGAAATGAATGGCAAGACAAAGGTTCTCAACATAGAAATCTCGGAAGTGAAAGATCTATTGAAAAACATGCTGAACTTAGACAGGCTCACTTGTAGAATGGAGACGATAGAGGAAATAATCAGTAAATACGCAGGTTGTTTTGTTGTTTAGCACCTAAGTCACGTCAGATTCTTTAGCATCTCCACGGACTGTGGAATCTTCCAGGCAAGAATACTGAAGTGAGTTGCAATTTACTACTCCAGGGGATCTTCCTGACCAGGGATCAAACCTGTGTCTCCTGCATCTGCTGCACTGTCAGGCAGACTCTTTTACCACTGTGCCGCCTGGGAAGTCCAAATATGTAGGTACACCAATATAAATTATCCAATCTGAAGAACAGAGAGAATAAAAATTGAATTAAATGAATAGGCTCCAGGACACATGTGATAGCATCAAAAAGTCTAATGAATGTGCCACTGGAGGCTCAGAAAACAACAGAAAGAGACCGAAGCAGAAAACTACTTGACTAAACTTGACAATCTTGGAGAAACACAAATTACTTTGAATACAGCCTCATCGTGAGCTCGTACTTCACACAACTAACAGAACAGGGGCCCTCCAGGCAAAACCACTTAATTAATGATGCAGAGTTCAAATTTCTCCCCTGTAACAGCAGACAATAATCTGGATTAATGATCTCCAAACCTCAGATTACACATTCCTATCAGTAAAAAAGTAAGTAGTCAGGTCATAGACATGTTAATGCATAAATTACATATGGACTACTGAATACTAACCTAATATGTTATAAAAATAAGAAAAAGAGATAAAAAATAATTTTTAAAATTTTTATACTGATACAAAAAACCTTTTGTACTCTCTTCTTTGCGTGTGTGTGTCCGCTCAGTCATGCCCAACTCTTTGTGATCCCATGGACTGTAACCCACCAGACTCCTATCCGTGGAATTTTCCAGGCAAGGATACTAGAGTGGGTTGCCATTTCCTGCTCCAGGGGATCTTCCCGACCCCGGGATCAAACCCACGCTGTGCCTGCCTCCTGCACCAGCAGGCAGATTCTTTACCACTGAGTTACCAAGGAAGCCCACCCTCTTCTTTACTGCTTTTTCTCTTACTTGAAAGGAACGTGAATGAATGTGCATTTTTTAAATCTTGGCTTAAGAACTTTGTGAAACAGCAATCAGAAGGTCTAAGTTCAGTTCTAATGTCACAATGGATTAGAAAGAGGAATATACAAACACATATAAATTCAACTGTAAGATGAAATACGTTGGCTTTGCTGAAATTCAGGTATAATTTTCCAGTTTTTCTTACAAACTTTATTATAAAATGCTGCTTTGTTTTTAAAATATAAACTCAAAATTCAATATACTACCTTGAAAAAAATAGTGGATTAGAAAATTCTCTCTTTTTTTCAAAGTATAAGCACTATTTTAAATGACACAGCCTTTCCAGAAACAGAGTTAGAAAATAATGCAAATACTTTCAAATATCCATTTTCATAGGACAAATTTTATTCAAAACGAAGTTACTTTCTTCTCACTCATAGCTACCTGTTGAGGGGCACATTATGTTTATGTTCATAAAAATTACACTGACAATTACTTAGAAAATATAAATTTAGAAAACCCTTCTTTCTGTAATAGGAAAACGCCTAACTTATTTTTAAATTTTAACTTTAGATACACTACCATGCTATAACCAGTGAAACTTTAGTATTAAAAGATTTACAATCCCTTCTCATCACTGTTAAAAGTCTATTATTAAAAGAATATTATCTTCAATTTCATTCACCCAGGCACAAGTAAATGTACTACAATAAACTGAAAGGAAACACTTAGGTGAGGTTTCTATTATCACCCCCTCCAGGCTTCCTCAGGATGCCATGGAAGCTATAAATCTCACAATCAGACAGAATGAGGGTTACCACTGTAGAGCTATTTTTTTCTTATTATTTTATTATTCAGTAAGAAAATGAATATAAATCTAATACTTTGTTAATGCACCTTAGTGACTCATCTTAAGCATCCCACTTTGGAGACTACATTTGTTCCCATATTGTATTAAAAAATGATTACTTCTAAGTTTAAAGTTACAATCCAAGTTTTACCAAGTCTTAACCTTCCAAAGGGAAAATATGCAGGTGGCTTGAATATCTTTCTCATAAAACAAAGAAATATATGTCTATATCTGTATCTCAAAGTAGGATAAAATTTATATGAAAATTTTAAAAGAATAACTAACAGCATATATCCATTACTGACAGGATATATGTTAAAGTTAACAGCCTAACAGACATTAAAATCTACTGTTTTCATTTTAGAGACAGAAATAAGCACCCTTTCTAATCTGATTTGCCCCTATCATTTTTGGTACTTCCCCCATTAACTTTTTAACAAGAAATGCAGGACTCCCTCGGTGGTCCAGTGGTTAAGGTCTGCCAATGAAGGGGATGTGGGTTCAATCCCTAGTTCAGGACGATTCCTCATGTTGTGGAGCAACTACGCCCACAAGCTGCAACCACTGAGGCCCTGGGACCCACGCTTCGCAACAGAAGCCACCGCAATGAGGAGCCGGAGCACTGCAACCAAGAGTAGTCCTCACTCATTGAAACTAGAGAGAGCATGTTTGCAGCAACAAAAACCCAGGGTAGTCATAAATCAATAAATTCACATTCTTTTAGGTTTAAAATTTAAATGCAGTATTCCCTGGCTTCTTAAAACAGAACTAAATATAACTATCTCCTGATGACACAGATTCATTCACTAGTCATTCATTACTATTCTTTGAATAATAAAGCACTGTATTTGCTTTTTAATTCTGGATCCTTCACAGTTACATTCTCAGCTGTCACTTCTCTATCAATCTAAAGCACACTCCAGATCCCTCTAGTGCATTATTTCAAATATGCTAAGAAAGAAAATTGGGCAAGTTTAAAAATTAAATGTTAAATATGAGTGATAATAGAGATGAAGAGACTGGTGGTTGCCAGGAGCTGAAAGGAAGGAGGAACAGTGTGTGACTGTTAATGGGTACAGGACCGCTCTTTGAAGAAACACAACATTCTGGAATTATCTGGATATTGTACTGGTCTTACAACCTTCTGAATACACTAAAACTAACTGAACTGTGGGCTTTCAAAAGCTTGGTTTTAGGATATGTGGACTACATCTCAATAAAAGCAACAGAAATTTAGAATTTTGAGTCAATAAGGCCATGTATTATGTAATGCACTGTTAACTACAACCCTATGCTAAATATTCGAGTGCTCTTACATTCCAGCTTGGGGCAGGTGCAGTCACACAGTGGCTAGATCTTAAGACAGTGGGGAAGGAGGGGCTGCTGGAGAAGAAGCTGGCTGGACAGCCCTCTCTTCTACAGTTTCAGAGAGTCTCCACGTGATCTCCCTGCAGCGGCTAATGTGAGCTTCTTCACAGCTAGATGGTCTCAAACAGTTGAATTTGCATGGCAGCTCAGGGCCCCAAGCACAAGCATTTCAGTTAGCCTCAAAAGTCACATCATGTCACTTCTATCATACACAATAAGCTGAAAACCACAAAAACCCTTCCAGTTTCAAAGGGAGGGGATAGAGACCTCATATGTGAGAAGAACATGTGAGACAGAGATACTGTTGCTGTCATGTTTGGAAAACACCATCTGCCTCAGGGCTGTTTTCCAGTAAGCCCAGTTTGCCCAAAGTCTGACTTTTACATCTGTGGGATAGAGCATATACTATTTTACTAATGCAGCATGTTCATTTAAACACAGGCACTAAAGCTGAAATTAAAAGGATATGATTATTAAAAATTAGAAGTTTGTATTTCTCTCCTTCACTCCACGCTGGGGATCAGATCTATCAAAAATGAAATTTCATTCTTAATAAGAAAAATTTCAGTCAAATAAACCATGGTTTTAAAGAAAAAAATGTTAACTGAAAATATAAATAGACAAGAAAACACAAGAGTAAATACCACATTTCATCAATTCTAAGGCTCTTTTTTAATTTTCATATTTTAGTGTCTTTGAAATAATGTGTGTATCATATTTAGTGGTTATCTCTTTTTGGTCAGGCAGCAGTCCTATGAAATTTGGTGGTTATTTCTGTTGACTAAGTATAACCATTCATGTCAAGAAACCACTAAGTATCATCTGAATATGAGCGCTAGGTGGTTATCTTTAAAACCTTCCGTTAACACCTTCTGATAAAAATCAAGAAAACACCAGCATCAAAATTTGCAAAACGGGTGACAGTGGCTTGGGAAAAAATCCAAGATGATAATGAAGCACTTTAAAAATGTTACATCATCAATATTTTTAAAGGCCAAGAGAATAATATTGGTTAGTTAACACAGATGTCAAGAACTCCTTATCAAAAAGTGATGCAGAAGATTTCAACTGAATATTAAACAGTTTTAGATATACCTTAAATAATTTGCTTATATTTTCCTTTATACACACACACACAAAAGAGAAACAGTAAAAATTCTCATATTCAAATAAGTCTAAAAGAGTCCTTTCAGTAAGTATTGAATAAAATATCTCACTGGTGACAAATAATGACCAATTAGAAGATATAATGAGTGAGAAAACACCGTTTACAAGTGAAACATAAAAGAAAAAAATAATTAAGAATAAACTTAACAAGAAATCTAGAATATATAAAACAAATAACAAACTTTCTTGAAAACTATAAAAGTAGGCTTGAACATACAGTAAGACCCATGTTCTAAGTGAAAATGCCTCAATGTAATTAAGATGTCAGTTCCACCTAAGATATTTAATAAATGTAATGTGTTCCCAATGAAAATATCAATGAGCTTTACCAAGGAATTAGACAAGTGGATACTAAAATACAGCAAAATTAATTCACAAGAATTCGCTAGGAAAACACTAAAAGGTAAGAGCTATGAAGATACACTAATGCTACCAGCCATTAAAAAGTACTACAGGGGATTCTCTGACTGCCCAGTGGTTAGGACTCGGTGCTTGCTTCCATGGCTGTGGGCCAAGTTAAATCCCTGCTCGAGAAACTAAGATCCCACAGCCATGCAGCATGGCCAAAAATTTAAAAATTTAAAGTACTATAAAGTTTCTAAAATTAAAACAGTGTGGTAATGAAGCATGGATAGACAAATAGAACAAAAAAGTACAGAAACAGACCAATGATATAAAACATTAAGTATAAGAAAAAAGAAAGGTAGTATCTCAAATCATGTAGTGAGGTTGGTCTTTAGTATTAGGAGAAGTGAACAGACATTTGGGAAAAGGCAAAACTGGATCCATTCCCCATACTACACAGAAAGGATCAGAGATCAACAGGATATAAGATCAATACAAATAGAAATCTATTATATTTTAATTAATGGCACATTCAAGATGTTCCTATTCTTATTTTTTCTGCATTTGATAAAATATTCTCAGAGAAATGTTAATATGTCTTACTATGATTATGTATTTTTTTCTTTTCCCTTATATTTCTTCTGATTTCTGCTTTATGTTTCTTTCTTGTTAGGCATCTAATGGTTTATGATGTCTATCTTCTTTATGAATTGTACCTTTTATCATTAAAATATTTATCTTTGTTTCATTTTAAATTAAATTTAAAAAATAAAAAAATAAAATTATACAAATAATAGGAAAAAACATGGGCAAATTTCTATATAAGTTGAAATTAAGGAAAGCCTTTCCATTTTGATTTAAAACCCAGCTGCAAAAAAGGAAAAGATTATTAAATTTGACCATATTAAAATAAAAAGCTTGCATGGCAAAATACCATAAACAAAGCTAAAAGACAAACTGGGAGAAAGTATTTGCAACATACAACAAAGATAGAAGGCTAATAACCTGCTCGTGCAAAAATATTTTTTATTTACTGATTTTTAGTTTTGGCTACATTGGGTCTTTGATGCTGAGCATGGCTTTCTCTGGTTGCGGCCAGCAGGGGCTACTCTCTAGTTAGTGTCGGAGTTTCTCATTGCAGGGTGTTCTGTCTCAGAGGATAGACTCCAGGGCACATGGGCTTCAGCAGTTCTGGCAAACCGGCTTAAGTGCCCCATGGCATATGGAATCTTCCCAGACCAGGGATCGAACCTGTGCCCCCTGCATTAGCAGGCAGATTCTTTACCATGGGACCATGAGGAAGTCCAAACATATTTTTTAATGACAGGAAAAAGGTCAAAAAAATCTATAGAAAATGTGCATACAATTTACAAAAAGATATTAAAACGATCCTCAAACATGTGAAGACATAAAAGTTCACTCATAAGGAAGGAATACAAATTAAAACTATGCTGAAATACTACTTCTCACATCCAGAATAGAAAAAAAAAAAATCAGAAGTTTGAAAGTACACTGTAAGTAAACACGCATTTTCATATATTGCTAGTGGGAACTCAAAATGGTTCAACCCACATGAAGGTGACTATTTTCTAATATTTAACGGAATCACAAAAATATCTATGCTTTTACCTAGCTATTCTACCTCCAGGAATATATCCCAAAGATACATTTCCAAGTATACAAAAATAGATTTGAATAGATTTATTATATCTATTGAAATAGATTCATTATAGCATTATGTAGAAATACTGGAAGCTATCTAAATGTCCAAGTACAGGAAACTGATTTAATAATGGAATATACACACAAAATAAAACTATGCAGTAGTAAAAAAATAATAATTATTATAATAATAATAATCAGGAAGATCTGTAAGGAATGATATAGAGTGGTTCTGTGAAAACAGAAAAGTTGAAAAGAGTATACACTGAGTGGCAAGACTATTCAAAGGGGAAAGGATGGTCTTGTCAACAAACAGTGATGGGAAAACTGGACATTCACAAGCCAAAGAATGAACTTATACCCCGACACCTCACACTATATACAAAAAATTGATTCATAATGAATCAAAGATCTAAATATCAGACTTAAAACTATAAAGCTCTTAGAAGAAAACACAGGGCAGAAGCTTCATGACACTGAATCTGGCAATGATTTCTTGGCTACGGCACCACAGGCACAAGCAACAGAAGAAAAACAGACAAACTGGACTTCATGAAAACGTTTAAAACTTCAGTTCAGTCACTCAGTCACGTCCGACTCTGTGACCCCATGGATGGCATCATCAACTTCCAGAGCTTGCTCAAACTCATGTCCATCGAGTCAGTAATGCCATCCAATCATCTCATCTTCTGTTGCCCCCTTCTCCTCCTGCCTTCAATCTTTCTCGGCATCAGAGTCTTTTCTAAGGAGTCAGTTCTTCACATCAGGTAGCCAAAGTATTGAACCTTCAGCTTCAGCATCAGTCCTTCCAATGAAGATCTCCTTGCTGTCCACGGGACTCTCAAGAGTCTTCTCCAGCTCCACAGTTTAAAAGCATCGATTCTCCGGCACTCAAATTAGAGCATCAAGAGAGAGTTTCAGAGTAAAACGGCAAGCCACAGGATGGGAGAGCATACTTACAAATCAAGTGTCTGACAAGAGCTTAACAGCTAGAACCTATGGAGAACTCCTAAAATTCTACAACAACCAACCTTACTCAAAAATAAGCAGAGACATCCATGTCAGTCCAGTGGTAAAGACTCTGTGCTTCCAACACAGGGAGTTCAATCCCTGGTCCAGGAACTAAGATCCCACATGCCGCTTCACGCAGCCAAAAAATATTTTTTAAAGAAAGCAAAAGACTTAAGCATCTCTTCAAAAAAGAAAATACAAATGGCCAATAAACATGTGAAAACAGGCCCAACATCAGTAATCATTAAGGAAGCACTAATCAAAACTACCATGGAGACGCCCCTGGTGGCTGAGTGCTTAAGAATCCACCTGCACTGGCAGCGGACACAGGCCCAGGAACAGCCCACATGCCGCTCGGCAACTCGGCCCACGCAGCACAGCCACGAGGCCGAGCTCCAGAGCCCAGCAGCCGCAACCACCGCGCTCACGCGACTGTGCTCATACACTTGGAAGGAAATAAGCAGACGAAAGCCAACCCAGAAAAAAGCTGACTGCCTGCAAGAAAGAAAAGATGTGTCACTCACTCACACACACACAGTTTTAGATGGAGCAGGAAGCTTAACTGCAAACAAATTCTCAATCTTTTTCGCAGGTGAACTTTTTGTATATAACATTGGTATAGCACAGCAATTATAAAACTATGTAAGAAGTACTTTAAGTAAATGGGATATGTAGATAGTTTTGGAAGCCGGGGTTCTCAGTGTGAAGGAGACATACATTTATAGACTGAGGGGAGATGAGCAAGAATCCTATAGGGGTGGACTTGATTTGGGGATGGCAGTGTAACTCATAAATTCTAATATATATATGTGTATGTGTGTATGCGTGCATGCATACATGTAAGCATGTATAAAATTAAATATGAATGTATGCATACAAGTACATATACTCATATTTGCATATATAAATACATGCATTTTTTTCTTCCTCTATCAACTGAAAAAATCCATAAGCAAAGATGCCTCAAGGATAACGAGAATACCTAACATCCAAATCTTAGTCTCTATAAGACCATTCTCCACAAAGGAACCTAAGTTCCTCATAAAAGGGGCTCATTCTAGAAAAGGTATAAGATTAGCCTGGATCAGGGACAGATCAAGATGCTGGAACAGAAGGGCATGGGGCTCACCTTCTCCCACAAACATTGGGTTGGCCAAAAGGTTCATTCGGGTTTTTCCTTAACATCTTATGGAAAACCCCAAATGAACCTTTTGGTCAACCCAATATATCAAAAATACATCTACATATGGTACAGTTGTCACAGAATATCTGCTGAATGCTGGCAGATAATCTCATAAAACCAAAATTGCAAGAAAAATTACCACACAGCCAGTAGGATGAAAGAAAAAAAAGGGGGGGGCGGTCGGGACAGGACCTGCACTCCTGAGAGGGAGCTGTGAAAGAAGAAAGTTTCCCTCACCCTGGCCAGCCCCTTCTCCAGGGGGAGATCAGCGGGACAGAAAGAGCTTCAGAGGCTCAGAGGAGAGTGCAGCAGCTGGTTGGCAGCAGACAAGACAGAGAGACCTATACAAGGTCCTGGCCACCTTGCTGAGTTCTCAGCCCAAGACGAGAGTCTGCTGGAGCTTCCTGGGGGCTTGTGGTGGAAGGACGCTGGGTGCCTAAACTCAGGCTTCAGAGGACAGACTCGGGGAAAGGACTGGGGTTGGCTGTGTGGAGACAAGCCGAAGGGGCTGGAGTAAGGTGTGCACCCAGGGAAGTACGGGGGAAGGAACCCACGTCCACCACTAAAGCCCCACTGCTAACACGCGGGCACAAACGGAGGGCCAGAGCCCACCCGAGGCCTCATTCTCGGCGCGCTCCCAGGGGGCGTGGCATGCGAGTTCTGGACCAGTGCACCAGCGCCAGCAGCTCGCCCACATGCGGAGGCAAGGTTGGAACCCAAGCCAGTCCCAGAGGCCATGCAGCTTCGGACACAGGGCTAAAATCTGAGTGTCCCGATGGCTGTGGGATCTGTGGATTTCAGGGCCTTCAGACACGCGGGCAGATAACTGGTGCGGCTGCAGGTTCTGTGGCGTGTGCGCTCAGAGGCGGGGCCAGCGTCTGAGCTGCCTCGCAGCCTCAGCGGAGAGTCCAGCAGTCCTGGCACCAGATCTGTGCCCGCGGGCCTGCACTGGTAGCTTTGCGAGAGCAGTGCCTGACGGACACTGGGCCAACTGCCTGAATTTCCACGGCTGCGGCAGGGCCGAGGACAGTGCTAAAGGCAGTGTGCTGTGAGCCCACACACAGGCAACAAGCGACATCGCAGAGCTCACTCTATGGCAGACAGCTCCTACGGAGGAAAACCCGGCGTCTCCTCTCCCATCTACCTCCCACGGCAGCTCAGAAACAGTTGTGGGGAATCTACTCCAACAGCTGGGGAGCAGACTGCCCCTGACAGGGCGATGACAACCACAGATCAAAGAGAAGGCCCCCCGCAGCATCCAGCAGGGCTCTGATCCCCACACAGTACACCGATGAAAGACGCAGCAGGCACCCATGCTAAAAACAGCCTTCGCACCAAAAATATCAGACTCACACAGGCTGGACAAAGGACACGGCCATGAGAACACCCCTCTGAGATCACAGTAGATAACTGCTTCTCCTGACAGTCTGAGAAATACAAATAAAATGACGAAGCAGAGGCACCACTCCCAACTAAAAGATCAAGAGAATTCCCTTGAAGGAACAAACAATAAAACAGACATCTTCCAGTCTACCAGATTCCAAGTTCAAAAAGGAGGTTACAAGAATACTGAAGGACTCCACTGGCAGTCCAGTGGTAAAGAATTCACCTGTCAATACAGGGGGCACAGGTCCAACCCCTGGCCCAGGAAGATTCCACACGGCGCAGCGCAGGGCAGCTGAGCCTGGGCACCGCAACAAGAGAAGCCGCCTCAGCAGGAAGCCCAGACTACAACTAGGGAATAGCCCCCAACTGCGGCTATGAGAGAAACCCCTCAGACAGCCATGAAAACCCAGCACAGCAAAAAAAAAAAACACTGGGTGAAGAAAGTCAACCAATGGAAATGCAGATTACTGTAGAAAGGAACCAGAAACTATAAAGAGGATTAAAATGAGAAAACTCACTAGCCAAGACAAAAGCTCAGATAAAGGCAATAAACAGCAAACTGGACAAAGCAGAAGAAATAACTGATCTGGAAGACAGACTAAAGAAAATCAACCAATCAGAACAGCAGACAGAAAGACAAATGAAAACAATGAAAGCAATATATAAGACCCTTGGGTAACATATAACATCCCAATACACACCTAACAGGCAATCTCAGAAAGACACCAAAGAGAAATGAAATGTATCTGAAAAAATTACAGGAATTCCCTGGCAGTCCATGGGACTGGGAATCCATGCTTTCGTTGCTGCGGGTCCAAGTCCAATCACTGGTCAGGGAACTAATAGCCCACAAGCTACACGGTGTAGCCGGAAAAAAAATAAAAGAGAAAGCGAGAGAAAAGAAATTAAGGCTGAAAACTATCCAAGCCTAAAAAATGAAACAGATATCCAGGAACAGGAAGGACGGAGTCCCAAGCAAGATGAATCCAAACAGATCTACATCAAGACATATAATTAAAATGGGAAAAGCTAAAGCGAGGATTCTAAAGGCAGCAAGAGAAAAACAAAGAGTTAATTACAAGGGAATCCTCATAAGGTTATCAGCTGATTTCTCCACAGAAACACTGAAGGCCAAAAGGGAGTGTGGCAAGATACAGTCGAAGATCTGGAAGGGAAAAACCTGCAATCTAGGATACTCTATATGGCAAGACGTATTTAGAATTAAAAGGAAAAAATAAAGAATTTCTCAAATAAGCAGAAACTAATAGGATAAAGCAAGGTGAACCTTATCCTAAAAGAAATAGTCAAACACTGTCTCTAAATAGAAAAAAAGCAAGAATCTACAGCAAAAGAAAAATGACAATTGGAAAGTACATCATTTAAATAAGTCAGTGCATGCAAGCTCGCTCAGCTGTGTCCAACTCTTTGCCACTTCCTTCTCCAGGAGATCATACCAACCCAGGGATCAAATCTGCCTCTCTAGCAGTGGCAGACAGATTCTGTACCACTGAGATCACCTGTGAAGCCCCAAAGAGGTACAAAGATTTTTTTTTTAATAGCCTGGAATATATTACAATGTCAGAATATACGGCAGTACATCAAAATCTGAGCATCAAAATAATTAAGGACAGTAATGAATTACAAATAGAAAAAAATGGGAACCCAAGAGTTTATATCAATAGTAGATAAATGTATAAATGGGGGAAAACAGGATTCTTGCTTAAGCTAGAATGTCAGAAGTTGACTGGCAAACATGAAGGGAATGCTGGAACTGAAATCATTTTGCAATTATCATTATAGAAGTTTGTTTAGGCAAGAGTCACCCATGGATGTTAAATCTAGGGAAATTTTTTGATTTTTTGATGAGGAGCAAGAAATGCTACATGAAGCACAAGCTGGAATCAAGACTGCTGGGAAAAACATCAACACCCTCAGATATGCAGATGGCATACCACTCTAATGGCAGAAAGCAAAGAGGAACTAAAGAGCCTCTTGAGGAGGGTGAAAGAGGAGAGTGAAAAAGCCGGCCTAAAACTCAACTTTCAAAAAACTAAGCTCATGGCACCCGGTCCCATCACTTCATGGCATACAAATAGGAAAAAAATGGAAACAGTGGCAGATTTTATTCTCCTGGGCTCCAAAATCACTGCGGAAAGTGACTGCAACCACAAAATTTAAAGACGCTTGCTTCTTGGAAGAAAAGCTATAACAAACCTAGATAGCGTATTAAAAAGCAGAGACATCACTTTGCCAAGGTCTGTCTAGTCAAAACTATGGTTTTTCCAGTAGTCATGTATGGATGTGAGAGTTAGACCATAAAGAAGGCTGAGCACCAAAGAATTGATGCTTTTGAACTGTAGTGTTGGAGAAGACTCTTGAGAGTCCCTTGGACTGAAATTATTCCTGAATATTCACTGGAAGGACTGATGCTGAAGCTGAAACTCCAAAACTCTTGACTACCTGATGAGAAGGATCGACTCAATGGAAAAGACCCTGACGGTGGGAAAGATTGACGGCAGGAGAAGGGGACAACAGAGGATAAGATGGTTGGATGCCATCACCAACTCAATGGACATAAGTTTGAGCAAGCTCCAGGAGATGGTGAAGGACAGGGAAGTCTGGAGTGCCGCAGTCCATGTGGTTGCAAAGAATCGGACGTGACTTAGGGACTGAACAACAAACAGAAGATAAGTGCATAGTTTTAAAGTGTCTCCTCACAGATTGCTTATTACTTGCAAGGGCAAAAATAACGGTTATGCAGTGGAGAAATCACACAAGCAAGTAATAAAATTAACATCACCAATGAAGACCAAATAAACATTGTGGGACTCTAGATTTCATGGCTTAAGGAAAACACAACATAACTTATGTATAATTATTATCAGGAACGCATAACCTGAACCTAATCATGAGCAAGTACCAGAAAAACTCAAAACAAGGAACACTCTAACTTTAAAAAAAAAAAAAAAAAAAAAGGTTATTCAATTTACCAACATCATAAAAGACAAAGGAAGAAGGTAGAAATATTCTAGACCTAAAAAAACTAACGAGGGCTTCCCTGGTGGCTCAGCAGTAAAGAATCCGCCCGTCAAAGCTGGAGGCACGGGTTCAAGCCCCGGTTGGGAAGACGCCCCACGCCGCACAGCAGCTAAGCCCCAGTGCCACGACCACCGAGCCTGCGCTCCAGAACCCGAGAGCCGCGACCACTGAAGCCTGCGTGCCCGGGGACGGGCTCCACGAGAGAAGCCGCCGCAGCTAGAAGCCGGAGCACCGCTCTGGAGAGCAGCACCCGCTCGCTGCAGCTAGAGAAAGCCCCGAGCAGCCATGAGCACCCGGCACGGCCAAGTAAATAATAAATAAAATTTTAAAAAAAAGAAACAGCACAAATAAATTCAACAGCTGACCCTAGACTGGAACCTGATAAAAGAAGAGGAAACAGTATTAGATACTATCGAGTCAACTGACAAAAATGAAGTATAGACAGTGTACTAAAAATATTTTATCAAAGTTAAATTTGTTGAAGTTGATAACCATATTTTGGTTACGTAAGAGATATCCTTCTTCACTATGGCATTAGGACTGAACTGTCAATATGCTCAACTTATCTTCAAATGTCAGAAATAAATTGTGTATACACATATAGAGAAGCAAGCAATGATAAAACAAATGAGATGGAGTGTTAATAATCAGTGAATCTAGAAAAAGGATATGCAGATGTTCCTGCAACTTTTAAGCTTGAAATTATTAACAAACAAAAACTGTTTTAAAAGTCAGTGATAAGAAAGCCTTGTTTCACAGTTCAAAAATTTTTCTCTTTCTTGATGGTACATAAAATAATGATGCATCTAGCAATTAATAGCATCCTAGAGTTAGAAAAAAAATAGTGGATTGGCAAAGAAAAAAACAAATCTTTGGTAAGTTTTCTTTATCCAACTAGCCAGCTCTTAGGGAAAAATACAGAAGAGCCACCACTTACACTAAATTTAGACTACTTGAGGTACAAAAGACTTAGTGTTCCAATCTGGCCTTCAAGCAACTGGGACTTTTTCATCATTTCTTATTCTGTGCTCTAATATGTGCGCTTACTTAACCATCAGAAAAGTACCTACATATATTGTAGGGAAATCAGTGCATAGCTATTTTAAATATGTATTATGTTTTAAACGGGCTTTAAATGATCAAAAAATAAAATGCCCCTTGAAAACTAGGCTTAGAGGTTACTGGAAACTGTTTTAGATTGCTTAATTAATAGGTGACCATTCAAAATTAAATGTTAACAAAGGACAAACTAAAAACAAGGGAAATAATATAAGATTACAGTACATCTAGGATTCAAATACAGTATGTGGTAAAAACATAATTCAATTGCCACCAAAAAAAAAAAAAAAAAAAAAACACATAAAGATATAAACACCAAGATAACCAGAGACTTTTGCTTTCATCTGCATGGTACAGCGTGTTTGTCAAAAAGAAAAGCCCACAAAATTAAAAATATAGGTTACTTTTGTAATTCACTTGATTTTTACCTCTGTATTCTACTTCTAGAAGGAGACAGAAACCACTAAGACAGTCAAATGAATGCTACAGAGGACAGGTAGCAAATTTAAAAGGCACAGAATGTAGGGCAATGCTTATCAGTGTAACAAAGAGAAAGCAGGAGACTATGAAAGTAATGTTAGAAATTTAGGCAATTCACTGAGCTGGGAAAACACTAAAAACCCACACTGTGACCTGTGTATTTACGCAAACGACAGGTGCAAAACTGAGCAGTGGGAGGAATAAACTGTGCACTAAATAACTTCCTAGGAATTATCCAGTCCGATGATTTTTCCACTTTAAAATGTTCCACTCCCACTAGAAGCTACCGAATGTGAATTCAGTAAACATCCTATTTATTTCTTAATGCTTTTACGCTGAAGTATTAAACGTAGGAACTGAACTAACAGTGTCACCGTTGGTACCCCCAGGTCAGTCACAACCCATTTACCATAGCTGGTCCAGCATTATCACGTTTCCTCTGTGCATTTTTGTTTTCTGCTGTTCGCCCACTGAGAGGCGTGCAGGATCTTAGTGCCCCAACAAGGGACTAAACCGTCCTCAGCAGTGAAAGCATGAGTCCTAACCACTGGACCACCAGGGAATTCCCTGTTTCCTTTACATTGCTTCTCTAAGATGTCAAAAATCAAAATCTGCAGTAACGTGAAAATATATTTCTCCACTTTGTTTCTGCTATTATTAAAAAATAATTACTTGATTAAAAGAAAATGATACACAAAGACAGAAAGTAGAATGGTGGTTGCCTGAGGCGAGATGTAGAGATTCACTTGTGCAAAATAAAGTGTTCTGGAGATGGATGATGATGCAAGATGTGTATAACAGAATGAATATACTTAATGCCACTGAACTGCATCCTTTAAAAATGGTTAAGATGGTAAACTTTGTTATATACATTTTAACACAATTTTTAAAATTAGAGCAAAAAAGAAAACAACAGTTGATAACCCAAATATCAAGAAGTAAAGAAAACCCTATAAAAATTAGACTAATGATCTCAAAATCTACTCATCTCCAGACATTAAAGGGTAAGTTATGCGACCTAATTTAATAGCTCTCAAGAGCATCATTATGCTATTAAAACTATATAACCATTATTCAGGCTTACAAGTGAAATTCTTTTCAATAAGTTTACATTATTTGTAAATGAGGAGATTAAGAGTGATTAAGTGATTAGGGAAGTCAGCGGTTAAGAATCCCCTTGCAATACCAGGGACACAGGTTCCATCCCTGGTCAAGATACTAAGATCCCACATGCTACGAAGCAACTAAGCCCACACGCCACAACTACCAAGCCCAAACACGACCAGAAAGTCCAAACGCCACAGCAAACGATCCCACATGCCACAGCAACGACCCGACACCCAATTAATTAATTAAAAAGCAATTAGGTGATTAGGATGAAGTCATATCTAACTTAGAAGTGGAAGAATTAGGTTTAACACCAGTTCTCTCTCAGTTCTCTCTCCACTGCATAACGTCTGTTCAAAATAAAATGTATTAGTGTATCAAGTATACTTCAGTTTAAAAATAGAATAAATAAAATGTGTGTGTGTATGTTAGTCAGTCAGTCGTGTCTGACTCTTTGCAGCCCCATGGATTATAGCTTGCCAGGCTCCTGTTCATGGAATTTTCCAGGTAAGAATACTGGAATGGGTAGCCATCCCCTTTTCCAGGGGATTTTCCCAACCCAGGGATCAAACCTGGGTCTCCCGCACTACATGAAGATTTTTACTACCTGAGCCACCAAGGAAGCCCAATAAATAAATAAAATACAACGTATTAAAATCAAGTATTTGACATTACTTACCTAGGTGATACAAAATATTCCATTAAATAAAAGTTCCTGATTATTTACTGCAAACTGCAAGCGTGTAGGAATTTTTTCCCCTGAAGTCTCATCCAGAGGATGGTTCTTTGTATTCTTAGTAGACGACAGGTAAGAATTAGAGACTAGTCATCTGAAGACTTACGATGTTTACTAGAAAAAGAAATGGTGTGTGGCTTCTCTCTACTTCTGAGATGTTTTCATTCGGGCATGCATTCATTATTTATTCATGTATTCAACAAATATTTATTTAATTCCTATTCTGTCACGCTCTTTCCAGCCTCTGGAAAAGACACCTTAATGCAAGTCATAAGCCTCATCTCCTACACTCCTCCCTTCAACAAGCTCAAGTGAAGTGAAGTCACTCAGTCATGTCCAACTCTTTGCAACCCCGCCAGGCTCCTCCATCCATGGGATTTCCCAGGCAAGAGTACTGGAGTGGGTTGCCAGTTCCTTCTCCAGGGGATCTTCCCAATCCAGGGATCGAGCCCAGCTCCCAGCAGACTCTTTACCATCTGAGCCACCAGGAGTCAAACCCAGGTCTGCCGCATTACAGGCGGATTCTTTACCAGCTGAGCCACAAGGGAAGTCCTCTACAGCTCAAAGGCAGCTCAAAGTTTTCTGAACCATAAGATGAGGAAAGTGAACCACAAAAAAACCGCTAATAAAACTAGGTCATTACATACAACCTGTTAACATTCAATAAGAGAGAAATATATGCTGTACCTAAGAAAATTTTGTAATCTAAATGACTTAATATTTAGGATTTGCTATTTTATCCAGTATTTCAAAATAAACATGCAATCTCTTAACTGACATGTCATGTTTCATGAAAAAATTTAAATGGTAATCCGCTATAAATCTTTACCGTAAACACTAATCTTCCTTCATATTCTAATATACACATATTCTTCTTTATTGTGCTTCGATTTACCAAAGAAATTTCAAATTGTGTGTCTGTGTAATAAACAAAAGGAGAGGCTTTGACTTTTATTATACTCACACTTTAATGTGGAAGAAAGAAGTAGAGAAGTTAATGAAATCATATAAGCGGTAGCATAACTACAATATACAAATTACAAAACCATTCTTGCTAGAAGCAAATTCTCTAACATTCACTTGCATACGTAGCTATCTTACTGGTCAGAGTATAAACGTATGTCTAGTAAGTATAAAAAAAGTTAAATTTTAAGCTAAAGGATTTTCTGCCCACTCACTCTTATTTCCTTCCAAAATAAATCCTGAGAGAGAAGCTCCAGTACGGAACTAGTAAAATCAAAGTAACTACTGTATGTTAGTTAGATCTATGGCGATCATACCTGTTTTCTTTGGAAAGACTGACTGGCTGACTTGTATTTGGCTGTGCTGGGTCTCGGCTGCTGCTGGGGACCCTGCCTCTCCAGCCGTGGTGCACACTTCTCCCCGGGCGGGCCTCTCCTGCTGCACAGCACGGGCTCTGGGCACACGGGCTTAGCTGCCCTGCAGCCGTGGGACCCTCACACGCGTGACGGGGACAGCGGGCTCACGTGCCCCGCGTGGGCAGCTGCTTCTTAACCACTGGATCACCAGGGGAGGCTCGGGGTTAATCATACTTTAAGGTGTTTTTATTCAGCCTTTTAGCCAAGACAAAAATCTAATATATATATGCTGAAATCTAGAACTCACATAAATTTAATAGCCATATTTTTATATCCTCCTGTTGGGGAAGAAAATGGTATCCAAAAATGACAGACAGAAGTCCAACTAACTCTTCACTAATCCCATTACTAAACTAGCATCAAAATTCTTCCAGTATGCTTAATACATAAATTTTATAACTAAGTACATATTAAATGTATAAAAGCATACTCTTCACAGTCACACAGGCATACTTATCTATTTCTAACACAAAACCAGTCTATTAATAGTGCTTCCAGGTAGCCAGAATGGAAAAGTTATATATTAAAAAGAACCAAAATAGGTTAAGGGCTTCCCCAGTGGCTCAGACAAGTTCACTCACCTTCTGAACACTGTCTCTATGATACCAAACCAAGAGCAGTATCTGTTCTCTGAAATTAGATTAGTAAACTTCTATCTCAAATACAGAAGAAAAAAATAAAGTCAAACCCCATGTACAGACACATGTTGACCCTAGGCAATTTTAAATATAAAACCATTTCAAGGGATAAAGAAGCAAACACCACTGCTCTCAAACACAGGAGCAGAGCACACACTGGACCTGTTACTGAGCACGGGACTTCCACATTTAACACACCGTCTAATCAATCTGTTATAAACGCTGGCAGCAGACTTGAGGTTCCCAGAAAATTGTTCCCCAAAGATCACTCATCTTAAACCCTTAAAATTACAAGGAACAAATCATGAGAACTAAAGAAAACAAAAATATAGAAGCCATATATCATTAAATAAAACATATGAATAAATGAAAGAATGGTGATAATGACTGAAGTTGGCTGACAGGTACATAGGAGTTCTCTCACTTCTGAATATGTTTGAAATTTTCCATGATAAAATTCTTCTTATTTTTATTGATTAGGGCTTCCCTGGTGGCCAGATAGTAAAGAATAGTACTGGCCAGATAGTAAAGGTGGGAGACCTGGGTTCGATCACTGAGTTTAGGAAGATCCCTAGAGAAGGGAATGGGTACCCACTCCAGTGTTCTTGCCTGGAGAATTCCGTGGACAGAGGAACCTGGCCGGCTACAGTCCATGGGGTCGCAAAGAGTCAGATAAACTAAACAGCTAACACTTTCACTGACTTTATTTTCACATTAAGAGAAAAATAACAATCAGAAGGATAAATTTTCTTGCCCAAGATCACAATTGAGCTTAACTGAGATTCACAACCAATAAAGGAGGGAAAAAGAGAAGAGGTGAGAGGAAAAAAGAAGGGAGACAACAGGATGGTTAAAGGAAAAGAAACCATAATTACACTAATACACATTAGACAAAATTAGAGAAATAGAATTTACAAAAAAATTCCACAAGTTGAAAGATTCTTGCATTATTCAATGACAACTATTCAAGAAAAAAGACAAAAATATAACTGAATTTTAAAACCTGTAATCACGCTGTTAATGTAAATAACTGTGCACTTTCCTTTAGCTCCAACACATCTTATCCTGAAAAAATTCCATTTCTGCTCTGTTAATAACCACAAAAAGATACAGAGGGCCTCCCTGCTGGCCCAGTGGTAAAGAATCCGCCTGTCAATGTATGTACCGAACCCTGATCCGGGAGGAGCCCACAAGCCTTGGGGCAGTGAAGCCCGAGGGCCACAGCTGCTGAGCCCACGGGCCACAACCACTGAGCCCTCAGGCCTGAGAGCCCGCGCTCCACAACGAGAGAAGCCACCCCACAGTGAAGTACCCCCACCGCAACTGGAGCGGAGCCCCCGCTCACCACAGCCACGAGGAGAGCCCGTGCAGCAACAGAGAGCCAGCAGAGCCAAAAATGAAGACACACTTTCATTTATATTTATATCAAAACCACCCTTGAGTAAATCTGAAGACAGAGAAAGGCAAGAGAAAATACACAAGGTAAAATGAAATGATAACACTTGATTCATTAAACTGAAAGCCACTAATGTCTAGAGAGAGAAACGTGTGGCAGTTGACAGACTTGCGCACCAGAGCTGGTTCTGGCCCTAACCAGATGGCCTACCTGGGACAGGCCACTGATCCTCAATTTCCTCACCTAAAAGTTGAGAGAATTAGAGTGTCTTATTTCTAAGGTTCCTCCCATGCCTGACATTCTATAAAGGTTCTGTAACATGCTAAGAAATGCAAATACAGGCATATCTTACTTTCCTGCATGCACTTCATGGAGCTGTGTAGATACTGAATCTCTTATAAATTGAAGATTTATGGCAACCTTGCAAGCTCCAAAATCACTGAAGACAGTGACTGCAGCCATGAAATTGAAAGACGCTTGCTCCTTGGAAGAAAAGCTATGACCAACCTAGACAGCATGTTAAAAAGCAGAGACATTACTTTACTGACAAAGGTCCGTCTGGTCAAAGCTATGGTGTTTCCAGTAGTCATGTATGGATGTGAGAGTTGGACTATAAAGAAAGCTGAGCACCAAAGAACTGATGCTTTTGAACTGTGGTGTTGGAGAAGACTCTTGAGAGTCCCTTGGACTGCAAGGAGATCAAACCAGTCCATCCTAAAGGAAATCAGTCCTGAATATTCATTGAAAGGACTGATGCTGCAGCTGAAGCTCCAATACTTTGGCCACCTAATGCAAAGAAATGACTCATTGGAAAAGACCCTGATGCTGGGAAAGATTGAAGGCAGGAGGAGAAGGGGAGGACAGAAGATGAGATGGTTGGATGGCATCACCGACTGGATGAACATGAGTTTGAGCAAGCTCCAGGAGTTGGTGATGGACAGCGAAGCCTGGTGTGCTGCAGTCCAAGGAGTCGCAAAGAGGTGACATGACTGAGCGACTGAATAGAAGCTGAATTCAAATCACTATTTTAAAAATGATTTGGCTTACAGTGATGCAGCTTAAGACGAACAGTAGCATAAACTATAAGGCATTTGCCTGATCAAAGAAAATATTTTGTTATCCCATCTTGAATATGCCAGAAGCTATGTTATTAAATATTACAAGTTTTTAAAAATGAACCACAGCAAAGCATCACAACAAACTTACTAGAATGACTAAAATTAAAACAATGACAAAACCAAGTACTGTCAAGAATGGAAAAGAAAAACTCAACAGTACCGATAAGAAGGCAAAATAGTAGAGCTA